>NC_057798.1:138122626-138185550 GCF_018294505.1 Triticum aestivum | reverse complement strand
GCGCGGGCCGGCCGCGGGCGGCAGGGGCCGGCGGTTCGGCCGGTGGTGGCTGGCGGCTCAGGGGGGGTGGAGTTTGATGATAAGCTAGAGGCCTTTGATTTCATATCCAATGGCTCAAAAATCTAATGACCAGAGATGAAAAAGTCAGTCGACTGACGTCTAGCCTCACCCCGCACGTACACATGCACGCACGCAAGACATGCGCGCATGCAGGCATGCAACACTGACACATACACATAACGTACAAATGCATGCATGCAGGCGTGCAACACTGACACGTACACATGCACTCACGAACACACGCACGTACGCACCCATGCATGCAACACTGAAACGTACCCTTGCACGCACGCAATAGTTGCACGCCTGCATGCACATAGCACACGACGCAAGACACACGCTCAACCTATACGTGCATGCACCCTTTGTTAAGGACATGGATTGTTACGGGTATTAATCAATCTTATCTGTGATAAGCAGAAAATCGATGTTTGCAGCGGTCTTTATGAATCGCAACGTATCGAACGGGCTATCAACATAGTAGGCTTATCTACATGAAAAAGATGATGTCCCACTCAATGAACAATCATCGGTTTATGAAATGCCCGCTTTTGACCGCCCTGGCCCACCAAAGGTTCCTCTACTGTCCGTTGCCTGCGTTGGGTCACTAACATGCATGCCATGTACCCAAAGAGCCCACACGTCAGTGGAAGAACGGCGCGGTGTCCTAGGTCAGAGTCGAGAGCACCACTCGCTGCACGCCCGGCTGAACACGCCTCCTTGCCGCATTCAAACGCCTCCATGAAACCTGCCCATGTGGAAGCCGAGAAACCCACTCTGGACACACGTCCGTTCATGACCGGGCCAGCATTAAATGCAACACCAGCCGAGCTCCTCCCGTCCGCCGTCTATTTAATCTTCTATATAAACGAGGCCAAACGCCGGCCAAGAATCGCACACCTCCGCCGCTCTCCAATCTCCTCCTTCACCATTTTGTCCACTCTTACAATGGCTTACGAAGATTAGTTATTCCGCATCCAAGCCGGCTGGGTAGCCCGCCGGATATGAGCTATGCAGCTCGCTGATCCACCTCCCTCCCCTCGCCCGACGAAGCCAGTTGCCGCCCCAAGCCGGCGTGCGGTTCAGTAACTCGCCACTCCAGGCCAGCTCGACGAGGAGCGGCGCAAGGGCGTCGTTGCTGCCGTCCACGCCATTGCCTCATACCGCGTCCCCCATTTCTATGGCCGAGACTCCCATGCCGGTGGCCGCGCCATGCAAGCAGCGCCAGAAGCCGGGTGCGCGGAGAGCGATGATTCGGTGGCTAGTGCCTCCGTGTCCGCTGCCATCATCGAGGAGAAGTAGAACACGGGAGGCCGCCACCGCTTAGGTCCCATGAAGGCCGCTGTGGAGGCGACGCCGGCGTACACAGCAGGTGTCTTGCCGGATCCTTTTGTTGCGAGGACCTTCGTCGACCCCGCATGGGCTCCACGGAAGAGGGGAATGTCAGGATGAACTCGAGCTGGTGCCGGCCATGGCAAAGTAGTGGCCGGTGATGAACTCGAACCGGTGCCGGCCACCATCATCTTCGGGATTAGCCAATGATATCAGTTGGGTAGTGGGGAAGCGAGCCGTCCTTTGCGCTAAAGCATATACCTCCGGGCTCCTGGCAGTCCAAAGATCGTGCTGCCGGACATGAGGAACACAAATCGATCGGCGGGCGACCAGTTAGGCCATGTATTATATACCTGTGCTGTCCAGAACTCGCACCGCGTAGTTCATTTGAATGTAATGAAATCCGTCATGTTTGTATGAAAATCCGGTATTTTATATGATTTCCGTCGTTGTTTATATGAAGTATCAGTTTGTCTACGTGTTTGCGTGAATTTTGTCCGGCTGGTTGAGTTGCTGTCATAATGTGTGCGGCTACGGTTGGATGGCGTAATTTGTGGTTGGTGTGCGGGTGGCTCGGGCGGCGTGGTGGGACAAAAAAAACACAGCTCGTGCGAGCTCACCTCCAACGTGCGTGCTGGAGGATGCATGAGCACCCGAGCCATTCCTCGTTCATTGGTGGCAAAGGCACCGGTGGACAAAAGGGTCGCCAATATTTTGGCTACCCCGGGCAAGATCGAAACAGCCCCTCCCAACAGATTCAAATCCCTCATTCCCCGTGGAATTTTGCCATATGTTGTTTTCATGGACTAGCAAGATGCCCGTGCATTGCACGGAACATCAAGATGCATTTTTTTTACAAAACACCTGTTGTGATTGACCCATGCAGGAGTAATCCCATTTTGTAAAAACTAATGATATCTCGAGAATTTTATCGGATAAATGGTATCTCGAGAATTTTATCAGACTCCATTTTTGTATACAAGGCCACAAACCCATATTACAGGTACGAAGGCAAAAAATAATGTCTTCTATGTCAATGTTGCAAGCCACCTTGTTTCCTTGTTTGCCGTGTATTCTTCTCTTTCATGCACATCAAGCCAATGCCACACTCCCGCATGCATGCAAGGGATAATTAATGTCCTCCTTTGCTAGTACTATGAGGCAAACACCTTTAATATTGCATTGATTAGTGTTAGTGGCCTTGTATATCTGCAAATTGTAATTTTGATAGTGGCCCCTTGTATATAAAAATGAAGGGAGAAAGATGAGAGATAAGGTGAGGAGGAGTGGGGCGTGGTGGTGACTGGTGGTCGGACTAGGCCGATGCATGGGGATGGACGGTGCATTATGTCTAGTTTTGTATCTCTCTCACACACACCCACGTAGGTGGGGGACATGCACGAAGAGAAGAGGTGCAGGCACAACGCATGTACTCCCGTCTCTTTCCCAACCATAGCCGCGCGGGTACACAGTGGAGCTCATTTCTGTAAGAAAAGGGGGCCCATGTGGTAATTTGACATGTGTACTAGTTGTACACTTGGTGGAGGGAGGATCATCTACCACGGGTGAACAAACAAATTGCGACTTGACGTGTTATGTTAAAAAAGAGGCAAACCATGTGGGGCCTACCTTAGAGGCAAGGCTCTATACACTGGAGTACTTTTGATGTGTCCCGTCAACTCGCAGAACAAGGAGAAGCTTGCTTAGTACGCTGTCTCCCCCGCCCACGGGTGCGGTGGCTTGCAGGATGAGGTGAAGCTTGCTTACGAGTAGTAGTAGTAGTAGTACTGTACGCCTTACGCCCGCTCCCTCGCCCACGCGCACGGGACGAGGAGAAAATTTTACTACTCCCTCCGTTTACTCCTCGTACCTACTACCTTGGTTAGAGAGATTATCTTATTGTTTGGAATATATATGTCCTTTAGTACTCCCTCCATTTACTTATACAAGGCCACTATAAAAAAATACATTTTGCATCTATACAAGGCCACAAATAGTAATCGAGACAAAAGTTACTACTCCCTCCTTTCGAGTTTCTGGCTCAATTTGAAAATCTCTCCAACCAAGGTAGACGGTGAGTGGTCGAATTAATTTTGTAGTTTGCACAAGTAATTAGTACGCTCGTTTTTCTCAAGAAGTTATGTTTACCAAGGCATTAAATAGAACGAATGCATGAATGACCACTAAATTTCCATGAACTTCTACATGCATTAGTGAGTTTCCTCTTGACACTGCTTGCAACGGGTGATCTAACGCACCTCGAAATCCAACATGTAATGGTACTACTACTAGTAGTAGAACTGAGACTTGTCAAACGGAAAAACGAATGTTTTTTAGATGAGCCCTATAAACCCTAGTGGGTACGTACTCCGTAAAATCAGATTTTTCCAAAACTAAGTCGCTCCCTTTAATGAATTCTATAGTATACTCCTCCGTCAATGCTCCCTTTCATGAATTCTGTACTTCCTATCGCTGACATGTGGGACATATAATAATCAGGTCGACGTGTCAAGCACCAAATAATAGTGCAGAACAGCATGGGGGCGCACCCCACTTGTACCGGCCCGGTAGTAGTAATGAGCAATGAGACGTCAAATCACAATGCCGCACCTTCCCAGACGGATGAAGCAACCATTATTTCACACTTCGGTTCTCCATCATCTCAAACCACGTAGTATTGCTTCTGCCTCAAGAGGGACATGCGCATCGCCTTGGTACATCATGACATGTGGGACCGCATGACACACCATGCTTCCCCGCCGGTCGCTCGGTAAAATCACCTCATTTTTACTATACTTCCTCCGTATCGGTTTACATGGCATGCATGTCGCTCTAGGTTGAGAATTTAAGTGGCTATATATGTGATGAATAGTACTCTAGCCTTTTAAAAAATGTATACTTTTGTACAGTAGTAGTATTGATGGATTGCGCCATGGAGCAAAAATTGAAATTAAAAAAAGGTGGTACATATAGAGAGCGCCCGTCGCCAAATTATGCATATAGTACTATTAAAAAAGCTAGTACGTGCTTAAATGGGGTGCTAAACTCTATTAAAGAAATACTAGTAGTATGTACATACTAAAGAGTTAAAGTAACGAGAAGAAACATAAATAGTTCTACTGGGGGCTCATCATAACGCACCCCTCAAATTAAACTAAGAACACCTGAAATTAAACTATGCAACTAATCCGATAGACACTGCATTAGAACCACCATGAGAAACAACGCTGACACCTTACTCACTCGGAGTCCTCGTCCATGTCCTCGACTTCGTCCTTGTCCCTCTTCCTCTTGGCCGATTCTTCTTTTCTTGAACCGCACACTTGGCTCTTGCTCTTCATCCAACCCTTGTAGATATTGAAACAAAGGTAGCCATCCATTGCAGCATAGTGGATGTGGTCTATATCTAGTACATTCCGCTGCCATGCATGACGATGAAACGTGTATTGAGGTTTCTCCAGTTTACCGTACGAAGGATAAACCATGGCTCTTGCCAGGGTCATCATTGAAGGCTGGACACTGGAGGGCAGTAGCCGATTCTTCTGGAGGCCGAAGGGGTTGCCTACAACAAGGCCTATCCGACCCAGGACATCCCTGTCGTTCCTAAAGTCTACAGTAACGAATTTGACTAGGTTTCTCTTGAGGAAGTTCTTAAAATCCAGGCATTCAACGTTGGCATGGCATATGTGGTAGACCAAGCATAAGTCATGCACGCAAACCTGGATCACGGAGGGTTTCATCCTCGCTTCCTCCTTTAGATCCTTGTCTCATCCCAGGACTGTGGTGTACTCAACATCTAGCCCAGCGACCCACTCATCATCTGAGTTTTTGAACATTCGTCTGAAGCGAGAAAGGCATCCTTTCACCGTCGCGGAAGAACGGGTGTAGATGACGTCGAACTCATCACCGGTGATGGTTCTAACCTTGTACTCACAACCGATCATGCAGATTTGGGACGCCATGGATTTGGGAGGAGGGTTAGGATTAGTGGAACTGCCGTAATGTGAAAGGATGGGACGACTAGGAGCGAACCGCCGTAATATTAAAGGACATGCGGGACGAGTAGGAGCAAACTGCCAGCGTGCGAAGGGCAGGGTAGTGGCTTTCCATTCTCCCATGATACGGTCTTCCGAGAGCCCTTGGATCTGAGATCGAACGGCTGCATGGTGTGATTCTAGACCTATGGGTGAATATCCTATCCTGGAGGGTTATTCTGCAAAATTTCAGCAACTTAGCATGCGACCGTTCGATCTCAGATCCAAGGGCTGCTAGCAGCCCGTATCATGGTCGCGCCCCCACGACCGTCGCATCGCTCGCGCGGTCGCGCCCTTGGAGATTTATCACGGTGCGTTAGGCTATCTGATGTTGGCATGTCATCACTTAGTCACCCATACTACAACAAGGTTTGCTATAAGGTTGGCTATAAGTGTATTTTTTTTACTTCTCTCTATCTCTTTCTTCGTAGTCCCTCCATCCCATAATATAAGAACGTTTTTGACACTAGTGTAGTGACAAAAACGTTCTTATATTATGGGGCAGAGGAGTAGTATTTATTGCATTTGCCAAGGAGTGACCTCTTCCAATGAAATGGTGCTTAGATGAGGTGCTAAGGGCATTAAATAGCTTAGCAATCAAGTCCCCAATGCATAGGTGCTTATTAGTATTTTTTGTTGCTAAGTTTGCTTCATTTAATTAGCTATAGACTCAAAATTGTCTTTTCACCTAGGTACACGTGCTTAGCACCGTTTCTTCCTTGGGTCACCAAACTTGCCACATCAGACTTTATGCCTATGTGGCAAGCTTAGCACTTGTAGGAGCAAGTAAGTACTACAATAGTGGGCTATAAGCCCGCTTTACATGGCATTTTTGCATATGTGGAGGAAAGAGGCAAGGAAAAAGTGGAGAAGTGGGCTCTCATGCAAGAGCCAGCCTCAACTACATGGTGGAGCATTGGGAGAGGCACCTATATGGAGGTGGTCAGGAATCGGGAGACTCACGCCAGTCATAGCGCCACAGTTAAAATGATAATGGCAAGTCAAATCACAGGGCCCCACCTGTCCAGCAGTAACTCACTGTCAAATCACATAGCCCTACGTTTGCAGCAGCCTACTCCCTCGTCTTCTCGCGTCTTTGTCGAATCGACTAGGCGGAACTGCCCTGCCTACCGCGTAGGAAAAGCCCCGCCCTCGACTTTTAAATACAACTACATTCGCTTAAGAATCCAATGATATACTTTTTGTGATATAGTAACTCATATTTAGTTAGTCAAATGGATGACCTAGAACTATGTGCACGCCCGATAAACCAAGACGCCTAAAAATAAAAAATAGAGATGGAGAGGGTAGTTCAGCATGTATCTTTTTAGATCAATATAGTCGGGATTCACCAAGGAGCAAAACCAAGTGGTTAGCTGCTCCTGTCGTGTTGGCGTAGCAACTCAAGCAGGGTCAGTCCGCACACGAAATGGCAACACACTTAACAGGACTCCTTCGGCCGACATGTGCCTCATCCACCGTCTTGTTCCTCGTGCGATGCACCAAATTACAATTCAGAGCAGTGGTTGGAATTGGAAGCACCCCAGTCGTAGCGCCGTAGTAGTAGAAAATGAGCGATGAGGGGTCAAATCACAAAGCCCCACCTTTCCCGCATTAAGCCGGATGGACGAAGCAACCATCATTTCAATCTAGCACGCAAGAGCATAAAGAAAAGAGAAAACAATGATGCGTGCGACAGCTACCTAGGGCACCCTAGGGTAGGGGTCTCCACTACAGATCCTTTTTTTGAAAGCGCCTCCACTACAAATCGGCTTCTCCCTCGTCCTCTTGAAGAAAACCGATGATGAGTGCGGCGGTAGGGTTTGTAGGAGTACTGCAGCGTGCGGGGCCACGTCGTAGTAAACAAGTTTGAGTCGACGCCTTAAATATGTGTGGGCCGCTTGGTTTTACGGGAACGAGGCAGTATTTTGTGTTCGGGGACCAGTGGAGATATAGTACGTACAAAAAATTGTGGACGTAGGTTCGACCGAAAGGCAATGATGCATGGGCCCTGCATTTTGATATACCCGGGGCCGCGTGAAATTTGCTACTGTACTCAAAACTAGTAAGGTACACATGCATTGAACACGTGAGATTTCGAAACGAAATTATGAATAAATACACACTATAGCATGTAAAGCTTTGAGTCATATATGCATGATGTAGATGTTCGTTTAGTTCTTATAGTTCATCTCATTCAAAATCAATTAGTTTTATAAAAATGTTAAGATTCATGGGGTTGTGCATTGTAAAGCATAAAATAAAAAACAAATAATGGCAATTCATTTAGGAAAAAAAATTCAATTATGATACAGAAGATTCTAGAACAAAGGAGAAGTGCTTGTGTTTTGAGGTTTGTGCATTATGCTTAAGTTCAACCATGGAGTCTTCTAAATTGTACATGTGGCAGATCTGGTGGAATGTTGATGATATCCAACGGCTAGTAGTGCTCGGATTTTCCATCTCTGCACCGTCGGATTAGCTTCATCCAGCGACCATCTTTCAAAGTTAATGGCATGCACATTATATAGTTCTTGTGCCATAGTTGCATGTCTTGGAAAAAAGCTACTAGTGGGTTGTACTATCTATTTAGGAATAGAAGATGTATACATGGAAGTTGTAGGGAAAGAGATGACATGGAGTATCTCAATTCCTATGGGTAGGGATTGGAAAAGGATGTCATTTGGTTCACATCATATGAACTTTTCTATTGAATCTAGAGATGACATGTATCTCAATTCCTATGAGGAGGGATTATAAAAGAGATGTAATTTGGTTCATATCATAGGGACTTTTCTATTGAATATACGCTAATGCTTATTTTCCTTTGAAATTAAGGGAGTATAGGAATCCATTCATATGAACCAAGTGGCTCTAAAGCTATAGAAATGATATCATGTTTATTTCCATTGAAATGTGGAGTATATGACTCTATTCCTTTGAACCAATTGGCTCTAAAGGAAAAAATCCTATAAAAATCATATCATATAGAGTTCCTATGATATTCCTCGACACCAAAGGATGGTTGAAATTGCTGCAGGTGATACAATGGTCTTTCTTTGTAGATTCCACCCCCATCTTTATAGTTACCTCTCGAAGATGAATGAAATGATATATACAGGGTACTCTACATGTGCAATTTGGTACACGAAAACTCGGTAAAAGTTTGCGAGGTTCAAATTTCGATAAAGCTATATGCACTGCATTTTGGAACGGAGGGAGCATACGATAGTTGCTAACACTCACGTGGAAGATTTGTGTGTAGGAGGAGTGGCTGTTCTGTTAAATGACATGGCAAAACTGACACTATCGGATGCCGATCTAACGGTTCTTACGGCGTTCATCAGGAAAAGGCTTGTGGCGAACGTTTGTCGGATAATGATTTACGGACACATGCATTGCATTGATACGTGCCCCCCTCTCTCTCACGCACACGCACCCTCACGAGTCATGACTCTCCCGAGTCCTCTCGCAGACTTGCACCCACCGTCTATCTGCAGGTAGACGTCATGCACATATGTGCTCTTCACACCCTACCCTCAGAACTTCTAAAAAACAAAAGACGTCGCACACATTTTATTTTAGCTCACACGTCACACACTTATACTATTTCACTTGCGGCGAACATTCTTTGGGCATAGTATATTGTACTCTCACGAAGAGAAGCGGTGCACGCACGCACTAGTTCTCTCACACCCACTCGAGGGTACACGTAGGACGCATTTTTTGAAGCTGGTACAACAAAATCACTCCACTATATATATAAGGAGGAGCCTTAATGCTTGCTTTACTAGGGTTCCTCTCGTTCACTCTCTCATGCTCTCCAGATCTAAGCAAGACATAGGTGGCCACACTCTCTCTTAGCTCACTGTTGGTCACAAATCCGGTCGAACAACCTCGACCGGGGTAGGGGTGTAGGTGCATCGTTCATGCTATCGTCAGTGGCGAGGGAGGAGACCAATGGCTGCTCGCAGGTCCCGATCGGTGGCCGTGACATTATCTCCGAGAGAGCGCCAACTCGGGAGGCCTCCGACCCCTTCTTCTTCCCTGCGGTATTGTGGCCAAGAAGCGGCCTCCCAACGCCATCTTTGCCACATGCTGACAACCCCCAGGTATATATTCCTTCAAAACCTGCCTTGCTCTACTGCCCCAGCTCCCTTCGTGTGGATCTTTTTCTACTTCCATCCGCTGTTCCAAGGCCACCTAGACTTTTACTATTATTAGAGGTAAATCTAGTTCATACAGTCGACTCTAAGAGTTGGTTCAAACAGGGAATAAAGTGGGAAAGTTGTAGCATGAATCTAGGACTTGGTTCTAAGAGGAAACGAGGGAAAGTAGTAGATACTGGCTACCCAACCGGTCTCTTGGTTGAAAAGACGAAGAAAGCATGGTGGATGGCGAAGGGTGGGGGAAGTGGACCTATCTCTTGGTTGGAAAAGGAAAGAAAGTGATGGGTGTTAGGGGACAACACAAATGAGAATGAGCAGGTCTAGATTTCCTGTGCTCACATATGAAAATGACGTCGATGAGATAAAAAATGGGACAAATGCAGACATGCTGCCTGAGTGTTTGCCGCTCTCGGCAGCCACATCTGCCTCACCACTTTATGCCCCTGCTATCCGTACGCCCTATCGCTATCGTTAATGTAAAATCACATGAAGCATTAAGCAATGCCACCTAATGTCACTATAAGTAATGGTCTAGTGCCGTCGATAAATTGAAGCAATGCCACCACCATTTTATGAAGTACTTCCGTCTTGCTTTATTTCCCATGAATTGTGTTTTTGCAGTTACACTTAAGTCTCACACCACTAACATTGCTTCATCCCAGTGGAACTGCACAAATTTGATTGCACATTTACTGACCATGTGCTACTCTCATGACAGTAATACTAATGCTATTGTTCTGCATGTTAATCTAGTAGTAGTGTTGATGTGATGTGATGCTACTTACTTAAGGATTCTTCATACTGTCAATTTAGTGCCAATTATAACACAATAGATGCTATTGTTAATCATACGCCACTGCAAATATCTGTCACTGTTTAAATAACCGTATTTCGTATTTGCGCAAACAGGGATATCTGTCTCCATATCGTTTCGGGATGTCTGTCTCCGTATCGTTTCTATCCGCGCAATCAAAAGCACACACCTCAGTTTTAGTAGAACCGCGCAAAATGAGATGGCTATCCCTTGTTGCCGTCGTCTAACCTCCAACATTCAAGGTATTCCTACATTGGTAGTAACTAAGGTAGAATGACCAACGCAATCTAAAAGAAGCTGATTCGCACGTTTTACTTCCCGATTGAAGTGCAGGGATGAGCGAAAACAACTGCATCCTTGTCCGGAATGCACTTTCCACCAGTTCATCCATGGACCGAGGACTAGCTGGCATGGCTGCATGGTGTTTTTTGGACAGGTGCACGAACAAGAGGCGTTGTGGTCTGCTTATTTCTGCAAATAGCGGTGCTTAAATTTAGTGGAATGCACAAGAATTTCACCTGGTCAGTACACTACATGGTTCGGTTCAGCATTCCAGCTGAGACCACAATTATAATTGGTTATTCTAGAATGAGAGAACCTAACCCTGGATGGTGGCAACAAGAAAAAAATAGAGTGAACTCCAGGAAATTTAAGCCTGCCGGGAGACCCTTTGCTCAGAGAAGCCTTGCTTGTTTTTTTCCTGATTTCTAAACCTTCTCACATCTTTGTCTTTTGTTGTGAACTAGTATATGTTTGTTATGTTCTATGAATGATTGAGATGTATAAAATTGCTTAACTTATGCTTTTCATGTTTTTTATGAAGACGAGTTTAAAGTGAGTGCTCCACATGAGTGCTGGACTAGCATGTGAACGTTTGGAATTTACATTGTGGCCTCAGTTAACTGCATGAACCACTATAACAAGATACATAGTTTCTTCTATGTCAGACATCAGATTGTTGATTGTTAGCTGGTCGATAGCGTAGTGTTGAAGCGAGCTGAGCCAATGTGCCGTGTTTTGCACAACTGCTTACAAGTGGGGTAGCACCAACAGTGTTTACAAGTACTTATGTATACGTTAGCGCACAGTTCTTGAACGAGTGCTCTATTTCATCAAAACACACCCTGCTCGTATGATAAACCGTGACAACTTATGTCTTATGATGCCATATTCATGAAAAAACTAGTGAGGATGCATCTGTTTTGGCAACAATTATGATGGTTGCAGACTAAGGCATAGCCTAGTGATAGGAAGGGGCTGATGCCTTCCCACCCACCCAGGTTCAAGGCATGGTACTTGCAATTTGGGTTTGTTGCACAAGTTATATTGTAAGGGGTTCCCTTACAGTCTTTCTGTAAAAAAACAATTACGATGGTTCTCACATGATTCACGGGCACACAAAAGTAGCAGCAGTTCCCATAGACGGATTCAAATAGAGTACTAGCCCCACAGGGGTCGATAACAGGCAAGGTTCGGATAATTAGACACAATCCAAACTACTATTAAACACTAGTTGGGGCAACTATTTCATGCCTCAATCTAATTTGGGCTGGACACAAGACGAACCTTGCCATGAACATCATCGAGGACGTCCCGCAGTAGCTCAATCCTGTGAACCTTCAAGAAGACAACCTTGTGGCCTTGCCACTGATAAACTTGTTTGTGGAGGTATGCCACGTCATCTTCCTGCATAAGCTTGACAAGAATAGTATGCCTCACAAACGAAGGAGTAGCTTTGAACTTCTTATGCTTTAGTACACCTTGGACAACACGCCTGACAACAGTGAGGCTGGAATACAACTCTTTATTGGTACAACCACAAATGGCTTCCAGGATCCAATAGCCTAAGAACTCCGTTTTCCCAGTGCGTATATTCAGGTCATCTGCCTCATAGCGAGTGACATGTACAACCACACAATCCTTGTCTGCATCAGGGCTCTAATTGAAACAAAAAAATTCTAAATTGCTTTTTAGTATAAGAAAGACAAGTTATTTAAACCACTATGTATAGCATGGCATCGAAGCTAATAAAATTTTGCATTATTCATCACCACATACTTAGATGAAAAACCACAATCGAGATCGGCAAAGAAGAAAATCACCTTGGGCAGCTCAGTGGGGGGGGACACATCCTCGAAGGGGAAAACTGCTCCTTAGTGCCACGGGGGCTGTAACCTCAAACGGGGCGTTGATCATCTCAGTAGTGGCCGTGAGCGTATCTGGGGTTGGCTCGGTGGCTGCCTCCATCTTATTGGAGCTCTCTGTCTCGTGGGGATCAGCCTCCCGCGTCTGCTCCAATATCGGCAGATCTTTGCCTGGTTCTCCTTGGTCCATCGTGAAACTGACAAATACTAGGAGACCACTGAAAGGAAAACACAATCGCAATGACAATGAAACAAAAAAGAGAGTGAGGATCGGTTACTGCTTTGCAAAAGTTCTTTTTTTTTCTCTGAACGAAAATATACCAACATCACGGATCCGCTTACCTTCCCTTCATTGGGAGAGAAGAACAGTGGCAGATGTCAGTGTTGCCTTTCTTGAAGACGGTGAGGGAGAAGGGGATTTACGGAAGAGTGAAATGATGGTTGCTTCGTTCGTCAAACTTAGACTGCGGGGAGGTGGGGTTTTGTGATACGATGGCTCGTTACTGCCGCGCTACAACTAGGGTGACTCTCCGCCTGCATACTGCCTTCTAATTTGGTGGATGACATTTGGGCCCGCGCGCTGCATGGCTGGCATGTCGGTGACAAAAAGTATAACGGCATTCAGTAGAGGGAGACGTTTCAATGACCTAGGAGGAGCCAGAAGCGGTATTGTATCCACTGTACTAGTAGTAATTGTTTTTCTGGGTAGCTGTAGAGTGTCTCCACTGTACTAATAGTAATTGTTTCTCTGGACCCAAGACAAAACATCCCATCCACACTAATAAATAGTAAAATCAATTCAAAAGCCCATATATTTACTGAATGAGAGGCGCTACCCACACCCAGCACACCGCCCCCCCCCCCAAAACCTGGGTGCTCTTCTTCCTCCTCGCTCCCACCCACCTCACATCAGCTCGCTCCACTCATACCCCCAAATTCCTCACCTCACTCCTACAGAAAACCCCAGCTCCCCTTCTTCCTCACTACTACAGAAAAATCCCAGCTCCCCTTCTTCTTCACTCGCACTACAACTAGGCTCGTCATTTGTTACTCTGCTCAAATCCGTGAGCGCGACGCGACGCCCTCGAGGAAAATGGAGTCGGCTGACCCCAGCGCCAAGAAGATGAGGCTTCCGCCAGCGGCGACGCCTGTTGTAGATCCCGCACCCAACAACGCGGGGAGAAGCAGCGACCCCGCTCCCACTAGATCCCAGGAACCCGTAGAATCTCGGGTGGACCGCATCAGCGATCTCCCAGACGCCGTCCTTGGGGAGATCATCTCGCTTATCCCCACCAAGGATTGCTGCCGCACCCAAGTCGTGTCAATTCGGTGGCGCCCTCTATGGCGCGCCGTGCCCCTTAATCTCGACTGTCGTCAGCTATCTCTCTTTAATGATTTTGAAATCCCTAGAGCCATCATCTCCTCCCACTAGGGCTCTGTTCAAAGCCTCTACATCCCATCATGCTACCTGAGCAAGCATACCATGCCCTGCAGGGTGGACGCCTGGCTGAAATCCCCTGAATTCACAGAACTACAGCTGCTTGAGTTCTACTATTCCCCTGGAAATCACATACCACATACCGAACGACATGTACTTGTGCCCTCAGCATCGATGTCCATCTCGCGGGTTTCCTGCTCTCTCCACACCACCACCTTTGCGCTGTGCTACCTACCAGACAATCTGGTACTAAACCTTCGACTCCCATTTCTCAAGAAACTTTCACTTGTGCAGGTTTGTATATCGGAGGCCTCATTGCACAACATCATCCACTCCAGTTGCCCTGCCCTGGAGTGCTTGGTGCTTGTTTTTGCAATTAGAATCGGTTGTCTCCAAATAAAGTTGCCTAACCTTGTAAGAATTGGAATTTGTTTTGATGGAAGGCAGCTCATCATCCAAGATGCCCCTTCACTTCAAAGGTTGATCCTTGATTCTAGTTATTCACCGTTGCAAATAATCGTCCTCTCCGCGCCTAAACTGGAGACCTTGGGTGTAATACATGATCTCTGTGCTCATTTCAATATGGTGTTTGGCTCCATAGTTCTTTAGGTACATTAGATTATCATCTACACTTGTAAGCATAAGCTGCATTTTAAATTTCCGCGCATAAGTTATATATCATCATGGTGTACACATTTTGTACTAATATTATGTTCTATGCTCAATGAAGAGTCTCTCCATGGATGGCCTATCAATGGTGCTGGATTCTGTCAAGATCTTATATATCCAAATGAATAGTTTTGATCTGAACAAGATTATTGGCTTGTTGCAATGCTTTCCATGTCTGGAGAAGTTGTATATAAAGGTGATAATTTCACGCACATTGGAAGCCCGCATATAGTGTACTAGAATTAACCGTTCAGCTGTTGCTCTTTCGACACTCTTTTTTAGACCTTAACTGTTATTCAATCTTCATGTCTATTTAGGCAACAGGACGGGGTAAGAAAGTTATAACCAACCGGTGGATTCGTAAGCATCAGGATTTTCTCACTTCTCATGATATTTGATTAAAGACAATAACGCTAGAATGATATGTAGCCAACCGTGCAATCACTAGATTTGTCACATTCTTCCTGCTGAATGTGAGGTTACTATTGTCCATCAGGCTTAAGTTTATCAGCAGCATGGTTTTGACGGATGGGTATGTCGAAGAGCAAAAAAAGGAGTTTCAGTTGGTCAAAAGAGCTTTTGAACGTGCCGGGCTTCTATTTACAACATATTGTGGTCATAATCCAGTAAATTTTATGACTCAGGATGTTCATTCTATGGACCTGACCGATCTATTTGACTGTGACTGCCGAAAACAATGCTGGAGTTAGATGTTTTTGCCCTTTTCAACCTGGGTTTTTTTGTAAACCTGATGAACAATTAACCCTCGTGCTTTTGTATAGTTTGTAAGCTGGAGTT
Source organism: Triticum aestivum (assembly GCF_018294505.1). NCBI lineage: Eukaryota > Viridiplantae > Streptophyta > Magnoliopsida > Poales > Poaceae > Triticum > Triticum aestivum. The sequence continues at coordinate 138,170,092 of NC_057798.1, read as the reverse complement.
AGATGTTCCTGCCCTTTTCAACTCAGCTGTGACTATCATATTTTCATTGAAACAAGGAAAATGGCTTGCCATTCGTTTAATTTAGAGTGAAATATTGTAACAAATCTCAACCAAGGGAAATAACATCACTCTCGCCGACTGCTTGAGCTCACTGTGCATTACAGAAGCCAAGTGATTACCCCCACGAGCACCCACAAACTTATTTTGAACTAGCACATCAAATGGGCTCTAAATTTTCATAGGAAAGGCAGCATGACCGTGACAGATTTGGATTATGACATTTGGGACCCGCGAGGAAATGGCCTATCCAAGGTGGTGTCGACTTACTAGCCAATCAACAAACGATTCTGCCTACCATCTGTTGGATTGACATCCAACATCTGTCGTGTATCTTCTATCTCTTGTCTTCTTCTTCCTCCAGCCGCCCAAATCAAACCATCCCGTCGGCTCCGCCTGCTCCCGCCTCCCATGGCTGGCTGCGCCTCCGCCGCCCTACCGTACGTACCCTCCAACGTTGGCCAGTCCCTCCCTCTATTCCACCACCCGTCCTGTTATTCTCCGGTGATGTCAGCCCCAACACGCACCCGCACACGAACCAGTCAACCCTCGTACTCCCCTCCGCCTACGACTGGACCGGCGCATCTTCCACGACTCCTGTTCATTCCGTCTAAGGCCTCGCCGTCGTCCTCCGCCTTGCGGCCTTGGTTCGCTCGCCGTGAGCGGTGGGCCGCCCTCTTGCATTGTCAACATCGTCAACAACCGGGAGGAACAAGGAGATGACTGTACGTGGAGAGGATGATAGTAGGGACCCACCAGTGTCATGGCAGTACGCAAGCAAGTGCCTATATATTACAAGCCCAAAAATATGGTTCCTCTTAATGGTTGGACATCTGGGGCTCACACCATTGTCAACGTAGTCAATAAACGAGAGAATTACACTACGAGCGGCTGACACCAGGGACCCAGCAGGTTGCGCAGTTTTTTTGAGGAACAAGCAATTGTTATTTATACTAGTTTTAGCGACGGATCAGGGTAACAACGGGGATGTGCGGGGGTTGAGGCCCATCTAGCCAGGGTTTTATCTATGTTTACCACATCATGAGCCCAGTTGTGTTTTTTTCTTGCTGAAAATGGCTAGCCCAGTTCTATTTCTAAAAGAAATACCCAAACGAGGCCTACTTGCTTTATCAGCCATGTTGGCTGCATATCTTTCAAGACGAGGAGAGTTTCATTCGGCTTGCCCAGAAATGGGTTGTACATTTTTAAAACACATCAAACCAGGAATTAGTTTCAATTTTTTTCATTACAAGATTTTAAATTCCATTGATTTTTATGCGTGGACAATTATTTGGATTTTGTATTTATATAAATTATTTTTCAAAATAGTTTGAATGTGAATCGATATTTCTGGATTAAAAACAGTTGACCGTGCCGAAATATGCAAAATTTCGTTTAACCGTGGCCACAATATGGGGTGTAATGCTAACAAAAAGAAGATGGACTCCAGAAAAATTCTTAAGAATTAGCAAATGGGCTATATATTATTAGAAATAATGGCAGATGGGTTGTATGCTGTTTTCCATAGATTTGAGGCTGACTTGTGCGCCTACTACAGGTTGACGTGTATGCTTTCATAAAAAAAGGTTGACTCACACGCAACACCCTGTCAACTTAGTCAACACACGAGAGCAGTGACTGTTGGATGTCCATCCAATGGCTGTCGTGCTTCTTCAATCTCTGCTCTTCATGCTCCAGCCGCTCAAACAAGCGCCGGCGGGACTGCCTGCTCCCTCCTCCCACGGCCGGCTATGCTGCCGCACAGGCCTCAGGGCCCCACCGTACTCCCATCGCTGGCCTAGCCATCCCTCTACTCACCCACACCTGCTATTATTCTCCAGGGACGGCAGACGAACCAGTAAACCCTTGTACTCCTCCGCGTGGGAAACAACTGCCGAGTATTCCCTGGCTCCGTGTCGATCCCTTCCTAGGCCTCGCCGTCATCCACCGCCCTGGTGCTCTCGGCGCGGCCTGGTCAACATGGTCAATGAACGACATCCATCGGAGGTGGACTATACATGGAGAGGCTGACAGCTGGGTCCACGGCCGCACGCAAGGAAATGCCTCCTTATTACGCACAAAAAAATGATTCCTCCACCTGACAGCTAGGACCCACAGGAAGGGCCTCTGTATTTCGCGAAAAAAACATTCCCTCGGCTGACACGTCGGACCCACCAACTATATCTTCGCACACAAGGAAGTGCCTCCTTATTATACGCCCAAAAAATGAATACCCCCAGCTAGCTGGGACCCACCATATTGTGTGGCTTACTTGTGGGCCTACTAAGTTGACGGGGACGGAGGGCTTTGTCAACTTAGTGAATACTCCAGTACCGTATGATGTCCATTCAACGACCATAGTGCTTCTTCAACCTCCAGCCGCCCAAAGCAGCGCCGGTCGTGCTGCCTGCTCCTGCCTCCTATGGTCGGCTATGCTGTCGCGGAGGTCTCACCACCCCCATACTACTCCCACCACTGGCCAGGCCATCCCTCCACTCACCCACACCCCCTGTTATTCTGCGGCGACGGCAGCCTCACACCACAACCGAACCAGTGAACCCTCGTACTCCTCGCCGCGTGGGCATCCACTGCCGCGTCTTCCTGGGATCCGCGTCGTCCCCTTCGTAGGCCTCACCGTCGTCCACCGCCGTGGTGCTCTCGGCGCGACGTGGTCAATGTGGTCAACGACCGACTTCCATCGGAAGAGTACTATACATGGAGAGGCTGACATCTAGGTCCACGGCAACCGCAAGGAAGTGCCTCATTACGCGAAAAATAATTATTCCTCCACCTCACAGCAGGGACCCACCGGACGAGCCGCCAGTATTTCGCGAAAAAACGTTTCCCCCCGACTGCTGGGACCCACCGGACGGGCCACCATATTTCGTGAAAAAACGTTCCCCCCGCTGTCAGCTCGGACCCACCGGAAGTGCCTCCTTATTACGCACAAAAAAAATGAATACTCCCCCTGCTAGCTGGGACCAACCTTGGTGGGAGGCTGACTTGTGGGCCTACTAAGTTGACGGGGCCGGAGGGCTTTGTCAACTTAGTTTATATGAACATTCTAGCTCTAGTGACCGTACGATGTCCATCCAACGGCTGTAGTGCTTCTTCAACCTCTGGTCTTCTTGCTCCAGCCGCCCAAAGTAGCGCCGGTCGTGTCGCATGCTCCTGCCTCCCATGACCGGTTGTGCTACCGTGGAGGCCTCACCGCCCCTACTATTCGCACCGCTGGCTAGGGCCTGTGGCAATGACAACCTCACACCGCAGCCGAACCAGTGAACCCTCGTACTCCTCTCCGCGCGGGCTTCCACTGCCGCGTCTTCCCTGGCTCCGCGTCGTCCCCTTCCTAGGCCTCGCCGTCGTCCACCGCCTTGGTGCTCTCCGCGTGGCATGGTCAACGTGGTCAAGGAACGACTTCCATCGGAAGAGTACTGTATGTGGAGAGGCTGACAGCTGGGTCCACGGCTACCGCAAGGAAGTGCCTCCTTATTATGTGCAAAATAATTATTCCTCCACCTGACAGCAGGGACCCACCGAACGGGCCACCGTATTTCATGGAAAAAATGTTTCCCCCTGACTGCTAGGACCCACCAGCTACATCTTCGCATGCAAGGAGGTGCGTCCTGGCAAAAAAAAGGATTCGCCCCCCTGACTGCTGGGACCCACCAGCTACATCTTCGCACGCAAGGATGTGCCTGACAGTCGAGACTCACCTGGTCGAAGCGTACGTAGCGTTGTCATTCTGGTAGCGATTGTGTACGTACATTTTGGTCGATGTAGAGGCGCGCACGTGTCGTAGTAGAGGCGTGCACGTGTCGTAGTAGAGGCGCGCACGTAGCATGTACATGTACATACAACAGCCAGGGTGCAAGAAAGAAAATACGGCCACGTACATACATACGGGCGGGGTCTCGAACGCCTACTCGCGCATACATACGGCCAGGGCTTGTGTACATGGCTGGGTCGGAACGGAGAAACTGTGTCATCATCTTGTTCATGGGGAGGCAACGAAATGCGTTGTCTTCATTGGGAGGAAACGGAATGCGTCATGTTCATCGGGACGCAACGGAACACGTGGGAGCCAACCGGCTTGGACGAAACAGGCGATGGAAACAAGACCTGGCGTACCGCAGAACGGAGGAAACGACCTTGTGTTTGACCGACCACGTTCGAAACGGGATCCTGTTCATCGGGAGGGGTCTGGCGTACCGCAAAATGGAGGAAACGGACTTATGTTGGACCTTCTAAGGTCGAAATGGGGTCATGTTGATAGGGTGGGGTGAGGCGTACCGCAAATCGGACGAAACAGACTTGTGTTGGAGCGCTACGGTCGAAACGGGGGTCCTGTTCATCGGGAGGGGTGTGGCGTACCGCAAAACGGGACTCCACGGGATACTGTTCATCTCCACCGTCGACCTCCTCTAGCCTCCACGGGCTACTGTTCATCCACCGTCGACCTCCTCCAGCCTCCACCTGCGACTGTTCATCCACGGGCTCCTATTCATCTAGCCTCCACGGCGCGCTACTCCATCGGCTACTGTTCAACCACCCCTCTCCACAAGATCCTGTTCAACCACCCCTCCACGGGCTATTGTTCATCCACCCCTCCACCATCTACTATTCATACAGCCCTCCACGGGGTCGTCCTGTTCATCCAGCCCTCCATGGGTGAGGGAGTCCTGGATAAGGGGGTATCCGGATAGCCGGACGATATACTTTTGCCGGACTGTTGGACTATGAGGATACAAGATTGAAGACTTCGTCCCGTGTATGGATGGGACTCTCCTTGGCGTGGAAAGCAAGCTTGGCAATTCAGATGTAGATCTCCTTCTCTGTAAGCCGACTCTGTGTAACCCTAGCCCCCTCCGGTGTCTATATAAACCAGAGGGTTTAGTCCGTAGGACTCAACAACAACATCAACAACAATCATACCATAGGCTAGCTTCTAGGGTTTAGCCTCTCTGATCTCGTGGTAGATCAACTCTTGTAATACTCATATCATCAAGATCAATCAAGCAGGAAGAAGGGTATTACCTCCATCGAGAGGGCCCGAACCTGGGTAAACATCGTGTCCCCAGCCTCCTGTTACCATTAGCCTTAGACGCACAGTTCGGGACCCCCCTACCCAAGATCCGCCGGTTTTGACACTGACATTGGTGCTTTCATTGAGAGTTCCTCTGTGTTGTTGCTGTAAGGCTCGATGGCTTCTCCGACCTTCAACAATGCCGTCCTGGGTGAGACTTTTTTGCCCGGACAGATCTTTGTGTTCGGCGGCTTTGCACTGCGGGCCACCTCGTTCAGCCATCTGGAGCAGATCGACAGCTACGCCCCTGGCTATCAGGTCAGGTTCGGAAACCTAAACTACACTGCCGACATCCGCGGAGACTTGATCTTCGACGGATTCGGGCCCATAACAGGAGCACCGAACGATCATGACGTGCATGACCTAGATCTGCCGTCGGATAGTATTCGGAACATCGCACCCGCTACGGCTCCGGACTTTGTTCCAGAGCAGGTCGTGCCTTCCGAGGACGGGTGGATGGACCCTGCCCCAGAGGCCGCACACTCTTCAGCGTTGGAGCCGAACACAGACCCCTCTCCTAAAGGAATCTGTACCTCCGGACCCCCGGACTCGTCTCCGGTCATGTGTTCCAGACCGCGGGCATCCGTGCCCATCGAATCTAACTGGGCTCCAATTATGGAATTCACCGCCATGGATATCTTTCAGCACTCGCCCTTCGGAGACATGCTAGATTCATTAAGGTCTCTCTCTCTGTCGGGAGACTCTTAGCGGGACTATATCCGGCCCTCGTGGGATACAGAGGACGAAGAAAATCGCGACCCACCCACCACCCACTTTATAGCCACTGTCGATGATATAACAGACATGCTTGACGTCGACTCTGACAACATCGATGGTATGGACGTCGATGCAGGGGACGACCCAGAACCACCGCCCTCAGGGCACTGGACTGGCACCTCATCATACGATGTCTAGATGGTGGATACACCTAAAGAACACAATGGTGACAAAAAGGACGCACCGGAGGATAAACCCCCCGGACAAAAGCAAAAACGATGGCGCATGTGCCGCTCTTAGTCCAGTCATAGTAAAAATAGCGATAACAACCCAAAAGAGGATGACACTCCGGTTGACTCCCAAGGCAACAACGACCACAGGGATCCGGCGATGGAGCAGGATAAGCCAGGCCAGACCGGACACAGCCTGGAGCAGACGCCCAATCACAGCGATCCAGAAGGCCGTACTCAATATACCACCCCAAGGGGGAGGACAGTCCGGTTGACGATGCATTCATCATCCCGGAAAAATGTTTGGAGCAAGATAACCTCCGTAGAACACTCCTGACCACAGCGCGGAGCCTGAAGAAGCAGCAGCAAAGGCTTAAAGCCGCGCAGGATACGCTCAACCGAAGATGGAATAAGGTGCTGGACACCAAAGGAAAACGTGGCGACGATCGCCACACAAAAAGCTACCCAAAGCGCAAACTGCTACCCGAATTAGACGACGAAGCCGCGGAGCCCATTCCGCCAAAAAAAAACAATACGGCCACTCGGCAGGACCAATCACCTCATGGACGCGATGGAGCAGCCACGAATACCGCACATGATTTACGCGAGCACCTGGGCAAAAAGGCCAGTGCGGCCAGATCCATCTACGGATCCAAAGGACATGCTCCGACGCAGGATTATGGCCACCACAACGATCATACCGATCGAATACCAGCCCGGGATCAAGACCGGGAGCAACGACAACCGATAGCATGCTGTGACACGGCTAGATATAGAGGGGCTGTGCACCCCCTGTGCTTCACCGATGAGGTGCTGGATCATGAATTTCCACAGGGATTCAAACCCGTGAATATAGAGCCATATGACAGAACAACAGACCCTGGAGTCTGGATTGAAGATTTTATCCTTCACATACAAATGGCTCGCGGAGATGACCTCCACGCCATCAAATACCTTCCCCTCAAGTTAAAAGGACCAGCTCGGCACTGGCTGAAAGGCCTCCCCAAAAACTCAATTGGAAGTTGGGAGGAACTTGAGGATGCTTTCAGGGCAAACTTTCAAGGAACTTATGTCCGACCTCCAGATGCAGACGATTTAAGTCACATAATACATCAGCCCGGAGAGTCAGCCCGCAAGCTCTGGAACAGATTCCTTACTAAGAAGAATCAAATTGTTGACTGTCCGGATGCCGAAGCCTTAGTGGCCTTCAAACACAGTATCTGAGATGAGTGGCTGGCCGGACACCTCGGCCAAGAAAAGCCAAGGACGATGGCAGCCTTAACAAGCCTCATCACCCGATTTTGTGCGGGCGAGGACAACTGGTTGGCCCGTAGAGGCACCAACGACCCGGGCACATCCGAAATTCGGGATGGCAACAGTAAGCCACGGTGCACTAAGCACAAGCGTCAGAATGGCGACAATCCGGACAACACAACGGTTAATGCCGGATTCAGGGGCTCTCGACCTAGTCAAGGAAAGAAGCCATTTAAAGGCAGTAAAGAGGGGCCATCCGGCCTGAACAAAGTCCTGGACAGATTGTGCCAAATCCATGGCACTTTAGACAAGCCTGCAAATCATACCCACAGAGAATGTTGGGTCTTTAAGCAGGCCGGCAAGTTAAACGCCGAACACAAGGGAAGGGAAACACCAAGCGAAGACGAGGATGAATCTCGCCAGCCGAACATTAGGGGCCAAAAACAATTCTCACCGGAAGTCAAAACGGTAAACATGATACACGTAACTCAGGCAGAGTTCGTAGCCACCAAATTCAATCCCTGGGCGGTTTGCCCGATCACTTTTGATCACAGGGGCTACCTGGCCAGTATCCAGCACGGAGGATCGGCTGCCTTGGTGCTCAACCCAATAATCGATGGATACCATCTCACCCGCGTCCTAATGGACGGCGACAGCAGTCTTAATCTGATGTATCAAGACACCATCCGCAAGATGGGGATAGACCCATCCAGGATAAGTCAAAACAACGCCACCTTCAATGGAGCGATTCCAGGCATCGCGGCCCATTGCCGGGGCTCCCTCGTATTAGAAGTGGCATTTGGTTCCCCTGACAACTTCAGAAGCGAGGAAATACTTTTTAATATCGCTCCCTTCAGCAGTGATTATCACGCGTTACTCGGAAGAATGACCTTCGCTTGCTTTAATGCAATAACCAACTATGCATGCCTTAAACTTAAGATGCCCAGTCCACGCGGTGTCATAGCAGTTAGCGGAAACACAGAGCAGTATGCGGCAGCTCCCGCTGCCGGACTCTAGGCGGCCTCTCCCACTAGAATGCATGACCGGTCGTCAAGACCACGGACACGGCTAGACGAGTCCAGTACATCATTTTTTACAATAGCGCGGATCAACCTGGGCTAGGTGTTGTACATGTATCCCCACAAATAATATGAGGCGCTACAAACCTGTGATAAAGTCCACAGTTCGGCCGGCCTCATTAATAGGCGCATATCCCGTATCTCTAACATCCGTCGAGAATAACTAACTTCCCGCACACTTACTATATTACATGGGTCCTCGTTTTTACAGACACTATCTGTGCGACACCCTTCCAGGATACAGCACAACGGAGACAAAGGCACAGACATGCAGTAGGGCCCCGCTCAAAGGTTTCTCTTTAGATTAAGCCCCTGCGTAAACCTTCTTTACTGTCTTTTGTTGCTTAACGTCCCATGGGTACTTCACACACCCATAAGGGACACTAGCGTCATAGGATTTTCGCCACGACAGATCAATGCAAGTACCTGGAGTGACATCGTCAAGGGCATCCTACAACCCCGTATATGTCATAAAGTCCGAATACCTTTGGGAGTGTTCGGCGTCACGAGTTTGGCCTTATATGCATTAGCTCTGAATCATTTCTTTGGTCAAATGTTGGGTTAGCCCAGTGAGGGAGTCCTGGATTAGGGGGTATCCGGATAGCCGGACTATATACATCGTCCGGACTATTGAAGCGTAAGATACAAGACTCAAGACTTCGGCTCGTGTCCGGAGGGGACTCTCCTTTGCGTGGAAGACAAGCTTGGAGATTCGGATATTATATTTCCTTCCTTGTAACCGACTCCATGTAAACCCTAGCCCTCTCCGGTGTCTATATAAACCTGAGAGGATGGTCCTTAGAAGGCCGATCACAATTACAATCATACCATCATAGGCTAGCTCTTAGGGTTTAGCCTCTACGATCTCGTGGTAGATCTACTCTTGTACTACTCGTATCTTCAATATTAATCAAGAAGGACGTAGGGTTTTACCTCCATCGAGAGGGCCCAAACCTGGGTAAACATTGTGTCCGTTGCTTCCTGTTACCATCAGCCTAAGACACACAGATCGGGACCCCCTACCTGAGATCCGCCGGTTTTGACACCGACATTGGTGCTTTCATTGAGAGTTCCTCTGTGTCGTCGCTTCGAAGCTTGATGGTGTCTTCAATTGTCAACAACACGGTCCAGGACGAGACTTTTCTCCCCGGATAGATCTTTGTGTTCGGTGACTTTGCACTACGGGCCAATTCGCTTGGTCATCTGGAGCAGATCGACAGCTATGCCCCTGGCCAGCAGATCAGGTTCGGAAACTTGAACTACACGGCAGACATTCATGGAGACTTGATCTTCGATGGATTCGGGCCTATGCCAGGAGCACCGGACAGCCACGATGAGCACGGCCTAGACCTGCTGTCGGACAATGCTCAGGACATCATCCCTGCAGCAGCCCGGGATTTAAATCCGGAGCAGGTTGCGTTGCCCAAGGACGGAGGGGTGGACCCTGCCCCGCAGGCCGCACACTCATCGGCGGTGGAGCCGAACACAGGTTGCATCTATGTGGAGGCCTGTATCCCCGGGCCCCCGGACTCGTATCTGGTTGTTGGTCCCGGTCGGCACACTCTCGAGCCAGCCAAGCCAGGTTGGGCTCCGGTAATGGAGTTTACCGCTGCGGACATCTTTCAGCACTCGCCCTTTGGCGACATGCTGAACTCACTGAAGTCTCTCTCTTTGTCAGGAGGCTCTGGGCCGAACTATGTTCAGCTTGAGTGGGAAGCAGGCAACGAAGTAATTCGCTGCCCAACCACCACCCACTTCATTGCCATGATCGATGATTTAACCGACGTGCTTGACTTCGACTTCGAAGACATCGACGGTATGGACGACGATGCCAGAGACGTACAGGAGCCACCGCTCACAGGGCGGTGGAGAGCCACCTCTTCATATGATATATATATGGTGGACACTCCGAAAGAAACTAATGGCGATGAGGCAACGGAGGATAACCCCTCCAAGAAAAATGCAAAGCATGGCCGTCGCCAGCGCCGCTCCAAGCCCCGCCAAGGCAATACCGGTACCGGAGACGAACACAATCCGGACGGTGCCGACGATGAATACAACCCCGAACAGCCCGCCTTCGAGCAAGCCGAGTAGGAATATGGGCACGACAGCCCAGGCGAACAGGCAATGGATGGGTATCCGGAGGAGGACAACTACATGCCTTCCTCCGAAGACGAGATTAGCCTCGGCGACGACGAGTTCGGCGTGCCCGAGGACCCCATGGAGCAGGAGTGCTTCAAGCGCTGGCTTATTGCCACTGTGAGAAGCCTGAAGAAGAAGCAGCAGCAGCTTCAAGCTGATCAAGACCTGCTCACAGATAGATGGACAAAAGTCCTGGCAGCCGAGGAATATGGACTCGAGCGCCACACGGCTGACCGGCCGCCTCGAGGACGGGATAAAACGGCATATCAACCCGAATACCAGCGCGCACCCCCGTGCCAGTTTACTACGGCCTGGGGCAATACTCAGGACCTGCACGATAAACTGGTAACGCCGCAGGACATCCAAGATCGATCTACGGATCACAGGGGCGCGCCGCAACACATGACGATGACCGTCATACCGGATACACTAACAGCAAATCCGGCTGGGCAGAATATAACTAGTTAGATGCAGCCGGACTGTGTCGCGACATAGCCCGGCACAGAGGCGCCGCACACCCCCTCCGCTAACTGATGAAGTGATGGATCATGAATTCCCAGAAGGGTTCAAACCGGTAAAGATCGAATCATACGATGGCACAACAGACCCCGCGGTATGGATTGAAGATTTCCTTCTCCACATTCACATGGCCCACGGAGACGATCTACATGCCATCAAGTATCTTCCCCTTAAGCTCAAAGGACCCGCCCGACACTGGCTAAACAGCCTACCCGCAAATTCCATTGGCAGTTGGGAAAACCTGGAAGACGCATTTCTTGACAACTTCCAAGGCACATATGTGCGACCTCCGGATGCCGACGACCTGAGCCACATTACTCAACAACCCGGAGAATCAGCCAGGAAATTCTAGACTCGGTTCCTAACTAAAATGAACCAAATAGTCGACTGTCCAGACGCCGAAGCCCTGGCGACCTTCAAGCATAATATTCGTGATGAGTGGCTCGCCCGACACCTCGGCCAGGAGAAACCCAAGTCTATGGCAGCTCTCACGACACTAATGACCCGCTTTTGCACGGGCGAGGACAGTTGGTTGGCTTGCAGCAGCACTACACCACATTCTGGCACGTCAGATGTCCGTGACAATAACGGCAAGCTACGGCGCAACAGACACAAGCGGCAAAACAATGGCGACAACAGCGAAGACATGGCGGTCAATGCCGGATTCAGCGGATCTAAATCCGGTCAGTGGAAGAAGACATTCAAAAGAAACAATCAGGGACCATCCAGTCTAGACCGTATACTGGAGCGCTCGTGCCAAATTCATGGCACCCCGGACAAGCCAGCCAACCACACCAATAGAGACTGCTGGGTATTTAAACAAGCTGGCAAAATAAATGCCGAAAACAAGGACAAGGGGCTACACAGTGACGATGACGAGGAGCCCCGGTGTCTGAACATGGGGGGACAGAAGAAATTCCCCCCAGGTGAAAACGGTCAACATGATCTATGCCACCCACATCCCGAAGTGGGAACGGAAGCGAGCACTACAGGACGTCTACGTGATGGAGCCAGTCGTCCCCAAATTCAACCCATGGTCAGCTTGTCCGATCACCTCTGGTCGTAGGGATCATCCTACTAGCATCCGTCAGCCACATTGGTTCTAGACCCAATCATAGACGGATTTCACCTCGCAAGAGTCCTTATGGATGGTGGCAGCAGCCCGAACCTGCTTTATCAGGACACAGTGTGCAAAATGGGCATCGATCCTTCAAGGATTAAGCCCACCAAAATCACCTTTAAAGGTGTAATTCCTGGAGTACAGGCCTGTTTACGGGCTCTATAACATTGGAAGTGGTCTTCGGATCTCCGGATAACTTCCGAAGCGAAGAGCTAATCTTCGATATCGTCCCTTTCCGCAGTGGTTACCACGCACTGCTCGGACGAACCGCATTCGCTAGATTCAATGCGGTACCACACTATGCATACCTCAAGCTCAAGATGCCAGGCCCGCGCGGGGTCATAACAGTCAACAAAAATATGGACCGCTCTCTCTGTACAGAAGAACATACTGCAGCCCTTGCGGCAGAAGTACAATGCGGCCTCCTCCGGCAAACCACCAATCCGGCAACGACAACCTCAAGCTCCGTCAAGCAAGGCGGAACACCCCGCAACAGGATCAGCAGGCACGCCAAGAGCATGACTAGCAGTCCGGCCTCCGCTCAAATCCCATCAAAGCAGCATTCGTGCCACACGTACACAATTACGCACTCAAAATACCATGGGCACAGGCAGAGGCATAGCAGTGGCTCAGTCAACAGTACAGTATTGCTTTGTAACCTTTCCTTTTAACTTTAAGGACATTGCTTTAGTGCAGCTTCTCCAGAAGAGCCGAATTGTCGGACTTACATAGGAGAGAAAACCAAGGAGGCAACAGGCTTTGCGCACAGAAGGAAATACCCAGGTGGAATCTATTTACGATCATTATACCTGCTTTATCTATGTGTACGTAGCCTGCCTCTGGATAGGATATGTCAAATAATCCTACTTATCTCCGCTTAATGCATTCATTGTAAACATACACCTAAACGTATTATTCATCAATGAGAGATCGTATACAGCGTCAACTTATTATTCTTATTTGAGCATTTTTCTTACAAATGTCTATTTGATTCTGCATCCGTACACTTTGGTACCCTTAGTTTGCCAGGGGCTTCTTATGGCGCCCCATAATATGGTAAGACAAGTCCAAACACTTTCAATAGTGCGGCACCCCGGACTTATAACATTATATGCATCAGCTCCGAATCATGTCTTGGGTCTACAGTTGGGATAGCCCGGCTCCCTTGTTTTGGTGCCTTACGTTCCGTTATATCGGCTAAGGTAGCGCAGGGAGAACTACTGCGATTGTGCCCTGGTTCTTTCGGACGAGCACCTCAGTAGAGAAAGCCGAAAACTGACCGGCATGATGTGGCGAGAGCTGGTCGCTGTTCGAGAGGTCTTAAAATCCTTAAAGATTTTTCCGCATTAGGCGATAATTCGGCTTCGTCCGATCTAGGCATATATAACGCCCCAATTCGGCCTTCCGGATTCTAGGGGCTTCGCCGAAATTTAAAATTGTAGACTTCTATGGCTAAGTGAAGGTTATAAAGCCGCATAGTCCGATTGCCTTGTTCGCTACGCTGGACACCTCCTTAAGGGACCAAACATTTGGATAAAGAGTGTCCGGGTTTTCCACGAACACCCCAGTACTAGTTACATGGGGGCAGAAGCCGACGACTGGCCTACTTTCAGATTTTGATAAACAGTCGCACAGAAGGTAATATTTTAAATAACAAAAGCACTACATAGCGCAAGTAACTTTGTCTTTAAATTACAAACATGACAGAGGTGAATTCATTCAAAAATTATGTCCTTGGTACATTCATCGGCCACGAGGCAAGCACCCTTCATACGCCATCATAATACTTCTCGGGAACGCGATGCGGCTTGCCCTCTGGCGGCCCGTCCTTCACCAGCTTCTCCGCATCTAGCTTGCCCCAATGCACCTTCGAACGGGCAAGGGCTCGGCGGGCACCCTCAATGCAAACGGATCGCTTGATGACTTCCAGTTGCGGACAGACATTCACCATCCGCTTGATCAGGCCAAAGTAGCTGGTGGGCAGGGGCTCACCAGGCCACATCCGGACTATGAAATCCTTCATAGCCACTTCGGCCGCCTTGTGGAGTTCGACCAACTGCTTCAGTTGGTCACTCAGAGGAGTTGAATGTTCGGCTCCAGCATACTGGGACCAGAACAGCTTCTCCGTAGAGCTCCCCTCCTGGGCACGGTAGAACTCCGCGGCATCTGATACGCTGCGTGGAAGATTTGCGAATGCCCCTGGAGAGCTCCAGACTAGGGTAAGTAAAAGAAATGCCTCCTCCACATGTTTGCTTTGCATAAAGAATTTCTTACCCGCCTTTATCTTTTTGGCCTCCTGGATTTCCTGCTGTGCCTTCTCGGCTTCGGCCTTGGCGTCTTTTATATTTGTAAGGGCCTTCGCAAGCTCGGCTTCTTTTGCTTTAAGCTCATGCTCCACGGACCCGAACTTCTTGCCGAGCTCCTAGAGCTCTTCTTGTACTTCGCCCACTCGGGCTTCTTGCTTTTTGCGCTCCCTGTGTTCCAAGGCCGCCTTGTGTTCGGCCTCGGACAACGCTTTCTTAAGAGACGCCACTTTGGTGGTGGCCTCTGTTACCAAATCACGACGCCTCATCGTTAGAATAACCAATTTCATCTATACTTTACTATATGAGAGAGGGGAATCATTCACCTTTGCTCTCCTCGAGCTGCCTCCTCGTGAGGCCGAGCTCTCCTTGCGCCCGCTCCAAGTCCTGCTTTAGGCCGGCGATTTCGGCTGTACGGGCAGCAGCGGCCAGCAGCACTGCCTGCTTATTCAAATTCAAACTTGTTGTTAAACTCCTGCGGACTATAATTGACCCTCCGTTTGGTTTTTCCTTTCGAACACCAAACAGAGTATCAGGGGCTACTACCTATCGGGTGGTAATTTCACACATTTTCACTACTTACCTCAAAGCTTGTTAGGAGGCTGGTGCAGGCTTCGGTTAGTCCACTCTTGGCAGACGAAACCTTCTGAATCACCGCACTCATGAGAGTATGGTGCTCTTCATCTATGGAAGTGCTACGAAGCGCTTCCAGTAGACAATCCGGCGCCTCGGGCGCAATGGAAGTCCTCGATACAGACGGCCCTCCCTCCCTAACGAGGGGCTGCCCGCCTGAATCCGGAACCATTGAAGGCTCCTGGACAGTGTTCGGCTGAGAGTCCGGCTTACCGCGGCTCTCATCAACACGATCCGCGGGGATCTTGAACCCCGCGTGTCCGATGGTTCGAATGCTGCCTTGGGGCGCCTCCAGATCCACCTCCCCCCGCTCGGGGAGCCTTTGGGACAACACCTCCGTGTCATCCGCAGGCCGACGAGAGGTGGCCGTCGGAAGTGAGTTCCTTGCTGACTCACTCAAGGACCCGTCTGAAGACGACACCTCAGGATGGGCCCTGGACAGACTGCATACAAGTTCGGCGTTATAACAAAACTATGAAGCAAAATTACGATGGAGTGCAGATACTTACGACCGCACTAGGGGCTTCTTCCTGGGCAGCCACCCTTTCTCGCTATCGGCGGCGGCGGCGGAGTAGTCCGGAAGGGACGCCTTTCCCTTCTTGGATGTCCCAGTCTCCCTCACCGCGGCGGCCTTCCTCTTTTTCTCCCCCCAGTACGGGGAGGTGGGGTTTCTTCTTGTTTTCCCCCGCTTCCGCGGGAGGAATCTGCCTCGTCGTCATCAGACGACAAGGGTATGACGGCCTTGCGACAGGGGCCTCTCCTGGTCCCCTGGTCCGCCATCTCAGGCCCCCCATCCTTTCCGGATGGGGCGGCCTCCTCTTCTTCTTCCTCTTCTTCTTCCCCTTCGAGGGAGGAGTGCGCCTCATCGTGTTCGGACGAGGCTTGCGCAACCTTACGTCGGAGACCCTTTCGGGTCCCCGGGGCCTTCTTATCGGCCTTCTTCTCCGGCCCCTTATAGGGCGCCCGGACCAGCATCTTTGTCAGAAGATCGTTAGTGGGATTTCTGGCAGCGGAGCCAGACAGTCAATCCGCTCCGCTGTCTCCACATAATCTTGAACAAATATACACAATCACTTAAGGATTCCCCATGAATGTATTGGGAAGAATCGAACCTGGTGGCAGCCTAAGAACTCACCTGGATAGGGTGCCGCGCGACATGGAGCCCACGGTCCTCGGATATGAGAGGAGGTACTTCAGAGGCCTTGAACAACACCTTCCACGCGTTCTTGTGCTTCATGCCGTAGAGCCTCTGGAGCGTCTGGTGTTCGGCCGGGACGAACTCCCACAGATTAAATGCCCGCCTTTGGCATGGCAGAATTCGACGAACGAGCATGACCTGGATCATGTTGACAAGCTTGATGTTCTTGTCCTTCATGTCCTTGATGCAGTTTATGAGTACGGTCAGCTCTGTAGATTCACCCCATAACATGCCCTTCTGTTCCCAGAAGGTGAGCCACATAGGGGTTCCGGATCGGAACTCGGGGGCTGCCGCCCAGTCGGCGTCGCGCGACTCGGTGATGTAGAACCACCCCGACTGCCACCCCTTCACGGTTTCCGCAAAGGAGCCGCCAAGCCAGGTGATGTTAGGCATTTTGCCCACCATGGCTCCTCCGCACTCCGCTTTGCCGCTCACGATCTTCGGCTTCACGCAGAAGGTTTGTAGCCACAAGCCGAAATGAGGCTTGATGCGGAGGAAAGCCTCGCATACGACGATGAACGCCGAGATGTTGAGGAAGAAGTTTGGGGCTAGATCATGGAAATCTAGCCCGTACTGGAATATGAGCCCGCGGACGAAGGGGTGGAGTGGAAACCCCAGTCCACGGACGAAGCGGGCAAGGAACACGACCCTCTCGTGGGGTCCTGGAGTTGGAATGACCTGCCCGCCGTCTGGTAGCCAGTGCGCTATGTCTGCGGCCAAGTATCCGGCCGCCCGAAGACTTGCGATGTTCGTCTCCTTAACGATGGAAGCCACCCATTTGCCTCCTACTCCGGACATGTTTAGCCGTGCGGAGAAGACTTGGACTAGGGCGCTGGAGCTCGAGGAGGCAAGAGTGGGCAGAGGAGGAAGAAGGCGTGGGTAAGAATGGGGAACTCTTATCCCTTTATAGAGGCAACAAAAGCGGTGCGCCTCCCCACTAGCCTGTTGAGAGTCGCTTACTTCCCAAGCGCCACGATTGATGGCACGGGGGGGTTACCCATACCCGTATTGATGATAATCCCGTGATAAGGGGACACGATCTCTGCTTTGACAAGATGTTTCAAGGAAACCGCCACGCAATACGCGCTTTGGCTGGTTGTGAAAAAACGGTTCGAATAATGACCTGACCGTAATGGCGTATCACATCGTCTAAAAAGTTGTCAGCTGAAGTATCATTCTCTCTACGATGGTATGTGAAGATCATTTCGTAGATCCGGACACGGTCTATGTGTTCGATAATAACCTTGGAGTATTCAGAGAAGGAAACCGCCTTGCAATGTCGAAGACAAGACTGCGCGCCTGACTCATCGTCATTGAAGCCTGGTTCAGGGGCTACTAAGGGAGTCCTGGATTAGGGGTATCCGGACAGCCGGACTATATACATCATCCAGACTATTGAAGCATGAAGACACAAGACTCAAGACTTCGGATCGTGTCCGGAGGGGACTCTCGTTTGCGTGGAAGACAAGCTTGGCGATTCGGATATGATATTTCCCTCCTTCTAACTGACTCCATGTAAACCCTAGCCCTCTCTGGTGTCTATATAAACCGAAGAGGATGGTCCTTAGAAGGCTGATCACAATTACAATCATACCATCATAGGCTAGCTCTTAGGGTTTAGCCTCTATGATCTCGTGGTAGATCTACTCTAGTACTACTCATATCTTCAATATTAATCAAGCAGGAAGTAGGGTTTTACCTCCATCGATAGGGCCTGAACCTGGGTAAACATTGTGTCCCTTGCTTCCTGTTACCATCAGCCTAAGACACACAGATCGGGACCCCCTACCCGAGATCCACCGGTTTTGACACCGACACCCGGCTCCTGGGTTTGCTGCCTTACGTTTCGTTATATCGGCTAAGGCGGCCAAAGGAGAACTACTACGATTGTGCCCTGGTTATTCCGGATGAGCACCTCAGTAGAGAAAGCCGAAAACTGACTGTCATGATACAACGAGAGACTGGTCAACCACTTGAAGACTCATCGGAATCTATAGGATTCCTTCGCATCAACGAAGGGCCGATTTTCTGGTCAAGTACGCGCACCGTATCCGGATGCATGCGGAAGTACCAGGGGCTATATAGTAGCCCCACCTTTCAACTCCTATGGCTAAGCGAAAGTGTTACAGCTATATAGTCCGGTTGCCTGGTTCGACGTGCGATCACCTCCTTAATGAACCAAGACATTGGATCAAGTGTGTTTTCTCCTATATTCTCGAACACCCCCGCATTATATGCGTGGGGGCTAAAGCCAACGACTGCTAACTTTCATGTTGTATGCATACATAAACAGCCATACAGGAGACATTATACTACTTTCAGGCAAAAGTATAAAACACGGCCTCCATAATTAAACAAATAATTGTTTACAATTAATAAGATCGTCACTCAAACATGACATTCTTCGAGCACTGAGCCTCTATTCTACGGGCACCTTCTATGACCTGCTCAAAGTAGTGCTCGGCTGGGTCTGGGCTCCCTGCCGGACCCCGGGTTGCAATTCTGGTCGTCTCCATATCCGCCCAGTATGTCTTCACACGGGCAAGAGCCATCCGCGCACCCTCTATGCACGCCGATCTCTTCACGGCATCGATTTGCGCTCTGGCGCCAAATAACTATTGCACCAAACCAAAGTAACTGTGCAGCTTCGGTCCCCTTGGCCACAAATGGTCTATTACAAACCTCATTGCAAGGCCGGATAGCCTATGGAGCTCGGCTATAGCGGCCATCTTCTCACTCAATTGCAATGAGCGCGCTGGAGCATTAAATTGTGACCAGAATAGCCTTTCAATTTCATTATCTTTATGATCCTTGAACAGCTTGGGTGCATCAGCCGCACTCTTCGCCAAGTCCGCATACTTATCCGTAGCACTCCATAACTTATCCAACGGAGCATACTTTGGATCTAAAAACTTTGTTCGCAAAAGATACGGATTTCCAGCCGCGATCTCTCCGGCTTGTCGAAGTTCCTCCCGCGCGGCTCTAATTTTAGAGCGTGTCTCCTTAGCCGAATTCAGCGCCTTCTTCAGGTCAGCCGCCTTTGCCTGATTCTCCTTCTCAAGAAGCTCATACCGGCCGGCGGCGTCCCTCAGCTCCACAGCCATCTCGGCTATCTTTTCTTCGCTTCGGCGATGAGCGGCCTGTTCGGCTTTTAAGTCTTCAGCCACCTTTAGAGCAGCCGCATTGCGGGCCCGGGCTTGTTCCTTGGCTAGGGCAAGCTCCGCCCTCAGGGCCTCAATGGCAGCTGCTCCGCCTGCAGCCATATCACATCATATTAATATTACAACCTTCTTACAATTTCCTAAAACAAATAAGGAAAACGAGCACATACTCTATGACTTGTCAATCCGCTTATTTATAAGCGTGACGTCGGTATTCACCACATCAATTTGTCGCCTTAGTTCGGCAAGTTCAGCATTCCGGTCTATCGCCAGACCCTTGACAACCTGCACATCAATAAAAGTGCGATGATTACCTGGGATTGTGATCCTCTGTTTGCCGCCATCGGCAGGCAACCACAATCTCAGGGGGTGCTATCTATACAGAGCACATCTACCGCGCGCGGCGCAAACAAAAATTGCGTACCTCAAAGCCTTTGAGCAAGCTCCTAAAAGCTTCATTTAACCCACTTGTAGTGGAGGAAATTTTCTCCAACACCGTGCCCATTAGTGTACGATGATCCTCCGAGAGAGCAGTGGACTCCAGGAGGCCCGTCAGTGTGTTTGGCCGGGCACCGGACTCTTCCGGCCCCTTTTCATTGTTTGCCCCAGGAGCCGAATGCGCCGGGCTTGGGGCGGCCGAAGTATTAGCTTTTGTCCCCATTGGATCCGGACTCCTCCGTGACGATACGTCAGGGTCGCCTGCCCCGCGGGGCGGAGAGGTAGGTGGGGTTTCACTCTCCATCATCTCCGGAAGCAGATCCCCCGAGGACGAACCCTGTTGAGATGAACTGCTGGCCGGACTGCAAAAAATAGGTCCTGGTTATTACTCTTGGAGGAAAAATCAATGAGCTTCTTGTTTATTAAACTTACAGCTCAGTGGAGGGCTGGCCCGTTAGCGGGCACTGTGCGGTGAGGACACCCTTCGGGACAGGGCCTTTTGGTGAAGTTTTCTTCCCTTGTTTAGGCGCCCCCGTTTCCAAGTCTCCGGAAGCGGCCCTTTTCCTCCCGCGGGGGGAGGAAACCTCAGAATCACCTCCCCGATTCTCCTCCTCCGTGGAGGCATTATTTCCCCCGGTTTGGATGCACAATGGGTGATCCTCTCCCTTGGCTTCTCCACCCTTCCCTTCATATTTCTCCGTTGGCACTTGTCGTAGCGCCCGTTCAAGCATCCTGGCTATCGCCGGACCGGGTGGGCCTTCGGGAAGTGGAGCCGGATACCTGATCCTTTCCGCCTTGCTAAGCCAATCCTGGTAGCGGACAGTATTCAGAACAATACTATGGCAAATATAAGCAAAGGTGTTCGGCTATGGGTTTATTTACTTGGGTATCTGGGCGATTGCAACTCAAGCCAACATCCTTGGTGGTGTCCGGACACTTCATTCATGGTCCAAAGAACAACTTATACATTCCTTCGGGCGTCATGCCGAGGAAGTGCTGGATAGTTCTCGGGCCTTCTGGGTTGAACTCCCACATCCGGAGAGGTCGCCGTTTGCACGGCAGGGCCCACCGAACTAGCATTACCTGCATTATTTTGACAAGACTAATGTCCCTCTCGAGAAGCTCCCGGATGCGGCTCTGCAGCGTCGGTACATCGTTTGTAGGCCGCCAGTATAGACCCACATTGGCCCATGACGCCAGTTGAGGCGGACGGCCCGAGCGGAAGGCAGGGGCGGCCACCCACTTCGAGCCTCAGGGAGCGGTGACATAGAACCACCTCCGTTGCCATAAATCGGATACCTACGGCAAGGAGCCTTCAGGCCACGGGACATCGGCGTTCCTGCTTATTATGGCCCCTCTGCACTCTGCGTGTCGCCCCCCAATCATCTTCGGCTTCACATTGAAAGTCTTGAGCCACATGCCGAAGTGGGGGGTGATGCGGAGGAACGCTTCGCACACGACAATAAATGACGAGATGTGGAGGATGGAATCGGGAGCTAGATCATGGAAATCTAGCCCGTAGTAGAACATGAGCCCCCTCACGAAGGGGTCGAGAGTAAGGCCCAAGACCTGGAGGAAGTGGGAGACGAATACGACGCTCTCATTTGGCTTGGGAGTAGGGATAACCTGTTCGGGGGCAGGTAGCCTGTGCTTGACATCGGCGGTCAAATACCCAGCCTCCCTGAGCTTCGCAATATCCTCCTCTGTGACGGAGGAAGCCATCCACTAGCGTTGATGGTCGGATCCGGACATGATCGAATATCCGGGGTGCTTAGCCTTGAGCTTTGGGTGTTGGAACTCAGGGTGCGAGAGGCGCGAGCGTGGAGACAGAGGGATAGGCCTCAACTCCCTTATAAAGGGGGGAAGAATAAAAAGCGTCCCCGGCGTGGTCGTTCGGCACTTGCCTAAAAACGCGGAGTCATGCCAACAAGCACGGGTGGATTACCCATACCCGTATTGATGAGGATCCCATAATAAGAGGGACACGATCTCTGCTTCGACAAGACGTGCCAATAGAACTGCCTCGTGATGTGCGCGGAAGCCTGTTGTAAAATAAAACGGTTCGAATAAGAGTCGATCCGTGGCGTGACGTTTTCGAAGAGTTGTTAGCAGATTGGATTCGTGGATTATTATTCTCTCTACGGTGGTATATGGAATTTATCTTGCAGAGCCAAACACGGTCCTTGTGTTCGGAATTTATCTTGAAGTATTCGGAGATGGAACCCGCCTCGCAATGCCGAAGACAATCTACACGCCGGACTCGTCGTCATTGAAGCCTGGTTCAGGGGCTACTGAGGGAGTCCTGGATAAGGGGGTATCCGGACAGCCGGACTATATACTTTGGCCAGACTGTTGGACTATGAAGATACAAGATTGAAGACTTCGTCCCGTGTCCGGATGGGACTGTCCTTGGCGTGAAAAGCAAGCTTGGCGATTCGGATGTATATCTCCTTCTCTGTAAACTGACTCTGTGTAACCCTAGCCCCCTCCGGTGACTATATAAACCGGAGGGTTTAGTCTGTAGGACTCAACAACAACATCAACAACAATCTTACCATAGGCTAGCTTCTAGGGTTTAGCCTCTCTGATCTCGTGGTAGATCAACTCTTGTAATACTCATATCATCAATATCAATCAAGCAGGAAGTAGGGTATTACCTCCATTGAGAGGGCCCAAACCTAGGTAAACATCGTGTCCCCAGCCTCCTGTTACCATTAGCCTTAGATGCACAGTTCGGGACCCCCTACCCAAGATCCGCTGGTTTTGACACCGACAACGGGGTCCTGTTCATCCAGCCCCAACCGGCTCGATCGATCGGGGTCCTGTTCATCCAGAGGCAACACCACGGGGTCCTGTTCATCCACCCCCACCGCTCACTGTTCATCCAACCCCCCCCCCCGCAACACTCACTGTTCATCGAGAGGTAGCATCGATCGGCTTCAGTTAGCAGCAGTAGCGAAGGAATCGCTCAATCGGGTCCAGTTAACATCCATCGATTGATCGCTCAGGTTCAGTAACGCGTAGCCTACAGTGCAATCTCTCAGGTTCAGTTAGAGCCCAACGCCTCGCTCGGGTTCAGTTAGAGCCCAACGCCTCGCACACGCGCGTACGTGTATGAGAGAAACGCGCATCGTTCGGCCCCCGGCCACCCACGTAACCGGAAACTCGCCGAAATTTTCCTCGCCCTCACTTCTACCACGGTTTTTTCCGTCATGGACGGCCCAAAGAATGTCATGCAGCTGCGTCTCTGGCTCGCCCAGGAGAAAAGCCCATTTTCTTTCACGATTTTTTTTCATAGAAGTAGGATCCCACCACATCTATGATGATACCGGGTTTTGTCACAATTATCGTCATAGAAGTGTCATAATTATGATATATTTTTTTTTGTTTGGCCCAAACTGTCACGGATGTGTCTTTTATTTGTAGTGTCATTATATGCTACTACACTAAAGGCTAAATATTTCCTGGAAGGGGACCTTATGGGTGCTACATTGAGTAGAAAGCATTATGATCGGTGTGGACAAGTTGAGGCATGGTCATATATGGAGGATCGACAATGGTGAGAAGGTTAAAATTTGGGAGGACTCATGGATTCCTCAATACCTTCAAAAAAGTGTCAACAACTAGAGTAAATAATCTTTTATCTCGGATATATGATCTTATTGATCCTTTGGCAGGAGATTGGGATAGACAATTAGTGAATCAATTTTTTGGCAAGTTGATGCTCAAAGGATACTAGCCATTGCTCTACCTTTACGTGAAATGACATATTTTATTTCTTGGTGCCCTACTAGTCTACTACGACTGGTATTTTCTTAGTTTGCTCAGCCTTGTTGGGAAACATAGCATGCAATTTCAAAAAAATTCCTATGCTCACGCAAGATCTATCTAGGAGATGCATAACAACAAGAGGGGGAGAGTGTGTCCACGTACCCTCGTAGACTGAAAGAGGAAGCGTTAACTTAACGTGGTTGATGTAGTCAAACGTCTTCTCGAGTCAACCGATCAAGTACCGAACATACGACACCTCCGAGTTCTGCACACTTGTGGGCTGGCTCCCCTCTCTCCTATGGCCCATGTTGGCCCATTATTTCCCCGGGGGGTTCCGGTAACCTCTAGGTACTCCAAAAAGCATCCGAAACTTCTGGAAACCATTCCGGTGTCCGAACGTAACCTTACAATATATAAATCTTTACCTCTCGATCATTTCGAGACTCCTCGTCATGTCCGTGATCTCATCCGAGACTCCGAACAACCTTCAGTCACCAAAACATATAACTCATATAATACCAATCGTCATTGAACGTTAAGTGTGCGGACCCTACGGGTTCGAGAACTATGTAGACATGACCGAGACACCTCTGCGGTCAATAACCAATAGCGGAACCTAGATGCTCATATTGGTTCCCATATATTCTATGAAGATCTTTATCGGTCAAACCGCAATGTCAATATAGTTATTCCCTTTGTCATCGGTATGTTATTTGCCCGAGATTCGATCGTTGGTATCTTCATACCTAGTTCAATCTCGTTACCGGCAAGTCTCTTTACTCGTTCCGTAGTGCATCATCCCGTGACCAACTCATTAGTCACATTGATTGCAAGGCTTCAGATGATGTACATTACCGAGAGGGCCGAGAGATACCTCTCCGATACTCAGAGTGACAAATCCTAATCTCGATCTATGCCAACCCAACAAACACCTTCGAAGATACCTGTAGAGCATCTTTATAATCACCCAGTTACGTTGTGACATTTGATAGCACACAAGGTATTCCTCCGGTGTACGGGAGTTGCATAATCTCATAGTCGGAGGAATATATATATATATATATGACACGAAGAAAACAGTATAAATAAAACTGAACAATCATAATGCTAAGCTAACGGATGGATCTTGTCCATCACATCATTCTACTAATGATGTGATCCCATTATCAAATGTCAACTCATGTCCATGGCTAGGAAACTTAACCATCTTTGATCAGCGAGCTAGTCTAGTAGAGGAATACTAGGGACACATTGTTTTGTCTATGTATTCACACATGTATCAACTTTCCGGTTAATACAATTCTAGCATGAATAATAATTGTTTATCATGAATAAGGAAATATAAAATAACAACTTTATTATTGCCTCTAGGGCATATTTCCTTCAGTCTCCCACTTGCACTAGAGTCAATAATCTAGATTTCATTGTAATGAATCTAACACCCATGGAGTCTTGGTGTTGATCATGTTTTTCTCGTGGAAGAGGCTTAGTCAATGGGTCTGCAACATTCAGATCCGTATGTATTTTGCAAATCTCTGTGTCTCCCTCCTTGACCAAATCTTGGATGGAGTTGAAGCGTCTTTTGATGTGTTTGGTCTTTTTCTGAAATCTGGATTCCTTCGCCAAGGCAATTGCTCCAGTATTGTCACAAAAGATTTTCATTGGACCCGATGCACTAGTTATTACACCTAGATCAGATATGAACTCCTTCATCCAGACTCCTTCATTTGCTGCTTTCGAAGCAGCTATGTACTCCACTTCACACGCATATCCCGCCATGATGGTCTGCTTGGAACTGCACCAACTGACAGCTCCACCATTTAATAAAAATACATATCCAGATTGTGACTTAGAGTCATCCGGATCAATTTCAAAGCTAGCATTGACATAGCCATTTATGACAAGCTCTTTGTCACCTCCATAAACGAGAAACATATCCCTAGTCCTTTTCAGGTACTTCAGGATGTTCTTGACCGCTGTCCAGTGATCCACTCCTGGATTACTTTGGTACCTCCCTGCTAAACTTATAGCAAGGCACACATCAGGTCTGGTACACAGCATAGCATACATGATAGAACCTATGGCTGAAGCATAGGGAATGACTTTCATTTTCTCACTATCTTCTGCAATGGTCGGGCATTGAGTCGGACTCAACTTCACACCTTGTAACACATGCAAGAACCCTTTCTTTGACTGATCCATTTTGAACTTCTTCAAAACTTTATCAAGGTATGTGCTTTGTGAAAGTCCTTCAAGCTTCTTGATCTATCTCTATAGATCTTGATGCCCAATATGTAAGCAGCTTCACCGAGATCTTTCATTGAAAAACTCTTATTGAAGTATCCTTTTATGCTATTTAGAAATTCTACATCATTTCCAATCAACAATATGTCATCCACATATAATATTAGAAATGCTATAGAGCTCCCACTCACTTTCTTGTAAATACAAGCTTCTCCAAAAGTCTGTATAAAACCATATGCTTTGATCACCTCATCAAAGTGTATATTCCAACTCCGAGATGCTTGCACCAGTCCATAAATGGATCACTGGAGCTTGCACACTTTGTTAGCACCTTTAGGATCGACAAAACCTTCTAGTTGCATCATATACAACTCTTATTTAATAAGTCCATTAAGGAATGCAGTTTTGACATCCATTTGCCAAATTTTATAATCATAAAATGCAGCAATTGCTAACATGATTCAGACAGACTTAAGCATCACTACAGATGAGAATGTCTCATCGTAGTCAACTCCTTGAACTTGTCAAAAACCCTTTGCAACTAGTCGAGCTTTATAGATAGTAACATTACCGTCAGCGTCAGTCTTCTTCTTGAAGATCTATTTATTCTCTATTTGTCGCCGATCATCGGGCAGATCCACCAAAGTCCACACTTTGTTCTCATACATGGATCCTATCTCAAATTTCATGACCTCAAGCCATTTATCAGAATCTGGGCTCACCATTGCTTCTTCATAGTTCGTAGGTTAGTCAAGGTAAGATAACATGACTTCCAGAACAGGATTGCCGTACCACTCTGGTGCGGATCATGATCTGCCAGACCTACGAGGTTATGTAGCAACTTGATCTGTAGTTTCATGATCTTTATCATTAACTTCCTCTCCAATTGGTGTAGGCATCACGGGAACAAATTTCTCGGATGAACTACCTTCCAAATTGAGAGCATGTACAATTACCTCATCAAGTTCTACTTTCCTCCCACTCACTTCGTTTGAGAGAAACTCCTTCTCTAGAAAGGTTCAGTTTTTAACAACAAAAATCTTGCCTTTGGACTTGTGGTAGAAGGTGTACCCAATTGTTTCCTTAGGGTATCCTATGAAGACACATTTCTCCGATTTGGGTTCGAGCTTATCAGGCTGAAGCTTTTTGACATAAGCATCACATCCCCAAACTTTAAGAAACGACAGCTTAGGTTTGTTGCCAAACCACAGTTCATACGGTGTCGTCTCAACGGATTTTGACGGTGCCCTGTTTAAAGTGAATGCAGCGGTCTCTAATGCATAACCCCAAAACGATAGTGGTAAATTGGTAAGAGACATCACAGATCGCACCATATCCAATAAAGTGTGGTTACAACGTCCGGACACACCATTACACTGTGGTGTTCTAGGTGGCGTGAGTTGTGAAACTATTCCAAATTGTTTTAAATGAAGGCCAAACTCGTAACTCAAATATTCTCCTCCACGATCAGATCGTAGAAACTTTATTTTCTTGTTACGATGATTCTCCACTTCACTCTGAAATTCTTTGAACTTCTCAAATGTTCCAGACTTGTGTTTCATTAAGTAGATATACCCATATCTGCTCAAATCATCTGTCAAGGTTAGAAAATAGCGATACCCGCCATGAGCATCAACACTCATTGGACCGCACACATCAGTATGTATTATTTCCAATAAGTCAGTAGCTCGTTCCATTGTTTCTGAGAATGGAGTTTTAGTCATCTTGCCCATAAGGCACGGTTCACAAGTATCAAATGATTCATAATCAAGCGATTCCGAAAGTCCATCTTTATGGAGTTTCTTCATACTCTTTACACCGATATGACCCAAACGATAGTGCCACAAAGAAGTTGCAATATCACTATCAACTTTGCATATTTTGGCACCAATATTATGAATATGTGTATCATCACGATCAAGATTCAACAGAAATAGACCACCCTTCAAGGGTGCATGACCATAAAAGATATTACTCATATAAATAGAACAACCATTATTCTCTGATTTAAATAAATAACCATCTCGCACTAAACAAGATCCAAATATAATGTTCATGCTCAACACTGGTACCAAATAACAATTATTCAGGTCTAAAACTAATCCCGAAGGTAGATGTAGAGGTAACGTGCCGACGGCGATCACATCAACCTTGGAACCATTTCCGATGCGCATTGCCACCTCGTCCTTAGCCAATCTTTGTTTAATATGTAATCCATGCTTCGAGTTACAAATATGAGAAACCGAACCGTATCAAATACCCAGGCACTACTACGAGAATTAGTAAGGACAAATCAATAACATGTATATCAAATATACCTTTGTTCACTTTGCCATCCTTCTTATCTGCCAAATACTTGGGGAAATTCCGCTTCCAGTGACCAGTCCCTTTACAGTAGAAGCACTCAGTTTCAGGCTTGGGTCCAAACTTAGGTTTCTTCCCGGGAGTGACAACTTGCTTGTCAGTCTTTCTGAAGTTCCCCTTCTTTTTACCCTTGCCCTTCTTCTAGAAACTGGTGGTCTTGTTAACCATCAACACTTGATGCTCCTTCTTGATTTCTACCTCCGCGGCCTTTAACATCGCGAAGAGCTCAGGAATAGTCTTTTCCATCCCTTGCATATTGTAGTTCATCACGAAGCCTTTGTAGCTTGGTGGCAGTGATTGAAGAACTCTGTCAATGACACAATCATCTGGAAGATTAACTCCCAGCTAAGTCAAGTGATTATGGTACCCAGACATTCTGAGTATGTGCTCACTAATAGAACTGTTCTCCTCCATCTTGCAGCTATAGAACATGTTGGAGACTTCATATCTCTCAACTCGGGCATTTGCTTGAAATATCAACTTCAACTTCTCGAACATCTCATATGGTCCATGACGTTCAAAACGTCTTTGAAGTCCCGATTCTAAGCCGTAAAGCATGGCACACTAAACTAACGAGTAGTCATCAACACGCGGCTGCCAGGCATTCACAATATGTGTACAGTTGCTGGGGTAGGTGGTACACCTAGCGGTGCATCAAGGACATAATTTTTCTGTGCAGCAATGAGGATAATCCTCAAGTTACTGACCCAGTCAGTGTAGTTGCTTCCATCATCTTTCAACTTAGCTTTCTCTTGGAACGCATTAAAATTCAAAGTAACGGTAGCACATGCCATTGATCTACAACATAGATATGCAAAAAACTATCAGCACTAAGTTCATGATAAATTATGTTCAATTAATCATATTACTTAAGAACTCCCACTTCGATAGACATCCCTCTAGTCATCTAAATGATATGTGATCCAAATTAGCTAAACCATGTCCGATCATCATGTGAGATGGAGTAGTCTTCAATGGTGAACATCATATGTTGATCATATCTGCTATATGATTCACGTTCGACCTTTCGGTCTCCAGTGTTCCGAGGCCATATCTGTATATGCTAGGCTCGTCAAGTTTAACCCGAGTATTCCGTGTGTGTAATCTGGCTTGCACCCATTGTATTTGAACGTAGAGCTTATCACACCCGATCATCACGTGGTGTCTCAGCACGAAGAACTTTCACAACCATGCATACTCGGGGAGAACACTTATACCTTGAAATTTAGTGAGGGATCATCTTATGGTGCTACCGCCGTACTAAGAAAAATAAGATGCATAAAAGATAAACATCACACGCAATCAAAATATGTGACATGATATGGCTATCATCATCTTGTGCTCATAATCTCCATCAACGAAGCAACATCATGATCTCCATCGTCGCCAGCTTGACACCTTGATATCCACCGTACCGTCGTGGTCGTCTCGCCAACCATTGCTTATATGACTATCGTTACCGCTTAGTGATAAAGTAAAGCAGTTACATAGCGCTTGTATTTCATACAATAAAGCGATAACCATAAGGCTCCTGCCAGTTGCCGATAACTTTTACAAAACATGATCATGTCATACAACAATCTTTATATCATGTCATGTCTTGACCATATCACATCACAACATGCCCTGCAAAAACAAGTTAGACATCCTCTACTTTGTTTGTTTCAAGTTTTTCGTGGCTGCTATGGGCTGCTAGCATGAACCATACAAACCTACGGCATAGAAAACCACAACGGTGATTTATCAAGTTTGCTGTCTTAACCTTCATAAGGACTGGCCACAGTCAAATTCAATTCAACCAAAGTTGGAGAAACAGACACCCGCCATCCACCTTTATGCAAAACTAGTTGCATGTATGTCGGTGGAACTGGTCTGACGAACGTGGTCATGTAAAGTTGGTCCGGGCTGCTTCATCCAACAATACCGCCAAATAAAAATAAGACACTAGTGGTAAGCGGTATTGTTGACACATGAACACGTCAGGTGTACCCTCGACGCTGGGGGTGATGCACCGCAGCTCACGTCAAAGGAGACCCGACCGACAGCGCGATACGCAGGACAGTCGGCGGGTGCTTTTGCAGACCCGGAACCCCACGCACCCGGGAGGGACCCCGTCAGGGAGTGCGGCAGTTATGGGCTGCCCTAGGTCGATTCGCTCGCCCCTAGAGCCTCGTGGATTGCTGCCCTCCAATGCGAAGAACGAACGAAGAACGAGAAAGTAAGATACAAGGGTAGGGAATAAAGATAGATGAACACAAAAGTGTAATAGATTGATTGGTTTGATTAGTGTTGTTTAATCGGCTGTCACCCCTTAGGTATATAAGAGGCGTCTGGACTCCCCGTGCAAGGAAAAGGTTTGGATTCACGTCCAAAACCCTAGTCAAATTCGGATTAATTTTATCCGAACTTTCCAAAACTGTTCGGTCTAAAACTGGCTGCACCTTGCGGGTCTTTTTTGTGGTGGTAAACGACCTCGGATGGAAACGTGTCCAAAAGCAATCTTGACTGTTTCCACGAGACGAACAACTTTCATGTTGAACATTTTTTCATCAGAGGTCATCTCGAGGGTCAAATCGCTCGTGCAAAACTGCTAATTATTCACGCAGTTCATCAGACATACCCACATATGTGTCTGGTTCCGGACGTCATATTTTGCTCACTAGAGGGTCGCGCTGTGTGGGCTCTAACTTTTGCATACCACCTCGGATTGGGACAATCTTTATATCATAATTGATCATTTTGATGAGACGCACAACTTCCGTGTAGAACACTTTTCCATCCGAGATCATCTGAATATCCTTTTGAGCCCATGTTCAACTTCTCGTCCGATTGACTATCACAGCCTCCACCTCGGCAAGCTTTCCACCCGGGTAAACTTTCCACACTGGCAAGGTTTCTACCCGGCAAGCTTTCACACCGGCAAGGTTTCACCCCGGCGAGGTTTCTACCCCGGCAAGGGTTCCTCCCCGACAAGGTTTCTCCCCCGGCAAGATTTCACACCAGCAAGCTTCCACACCGGCGAGCTTTCTTCGCTGACAAGCTTTCCATGCCGGCAAGGTTTTACCCCGGCAAAGTTTTCACCCCGGCATGCTACTTTATGATCGTGCCACTTTTGAGCATCAAGACATGCAGCCCTGTTTTTCGGCAAAGCTAGCGTGCCGAAAAATAACTTGTACCAAGTTTGTTCTAAGGACGATATCAACACTCCATCGGCCATTTATATGTTCTTAGGACGATAAGTGTATATCGGCCATGTCTTGTGTGAACTTTCTGATGCAAACTTGGGAGAAACCCTCTCAGCTTCATTAACAATCCGGTGATAAAGTCCCATAGATATGTATCTCAAGGTCATCCTCCGAACCATATTGTTCACCCTTTTGCTAGGATTTTGTAGATAATCAACTATAAACTTTCTCCAATCCTTAATTTCGCCTGCATAAAAATTTCATTAGTGGCCGAAGCTGTGGACTTCGGTTCGGCCTTACCTATGTTGGCGAGACTAAGCATCGGCTATTGAGAGAAATGCAATACAACATGATGGACATGGTAGCCGGATGCTTGCTATGCCAACTCTCTCCAATTGTCAAGTTTAAATATATGAACAATTTTAATGTAACCAAAGGTAAATTTTGCATCTAGACATACCCCGAGATAAACTATAAGTGATTCGTCAAAACATTGATAACCCTTGGATATTTGTTGCATTACTCATAATGAATCACCGAAAGCCTCAATATGTATAACACCTATAGCAAGTAAAAGAGTCAATCTGAATAACAACATATTCGGCTTTGATTAATCATGCATAAAAACATTCTAAGCGGCATGAGGCTTCAAAAATAGTACCATCAGGAGATATATAAACAACACCAACACTTTGGCCATTGCTACGAATTGAACCATCAAAACATAATCTCCATAGTACTAAAGAGATAAGGCTAGTATCAATATTATGCATGTCATTAATCTAATGTTCAGTAATAAAATCAACTATGATTTGGCCTCTTATAGATCTCAAAGACGCATAAGCCAAAACATATCCAAACAAAGTATAAGGCCCCTAGCAAATTCTATAACTATGAATTGGTCTATGCATCATGTATTCAATGACATCGGTCATCATGTCTCAACTCCATTCAGATATAAATATAAATTTCCATGAGCACGTACCTTGTCTTGCTCTCCAATCAAACTAAGGATGATGTTACAATATTGCATTGGCCATGCATTGACATACTCTTATGACGATAGATAAATATCGGCCATTACCATGTAAACTTCATTCAAAGCACATATAGCCGAAATAAACAAATGAAATGACAAATCAAGTATTTCGTCCCTTTGGATCAGCAACAAACTTGTAGCTAATCAAATGTATAGTGACTTGGTAGTACCCTTTCATGATGTAAGAAATTATATTGCATCCATGGATTAAAATAAGCGCATTGAGGGTTACCAATCATACCTGATGACGAATTCCATGACATAGGCGTTAATGGCATAGTTGAAGAATATGGACAATGTGTAGACCGAAGATGCTGAAACAATCTTGGTCCTTCATAGTTTTCACTCTTTTCCTTCTTCACCTTTGCCGCACTTCTTGTAATGGAGGCTTGCACATAATTCTTATTTTGGACACTTCCTTTGGGAACCCATGCCATGTTCCTTTCTTCAAGTTCATGTGCACTAAGTTTGTGTAATTCCCTCTTTTGCCAATACGATAAGCCGATTGGGCATCTCGGCTGTGATTCTGTTTTGACCAATGGCAATTCCTTTTTGGCCTTGTGCACTCTCAACTTCTTTTCTTCAGATTTGGCACTTTGATTCGCAATAATTGGTTGCTTCGTCTCATTGCCTTTAGTAGCCAATGTCAACACTTTAATTGGTTCTTTTTCATTTGAGATCAAATCTGAAGTTGCACTCTTACGACCATCTCTTTTAACACGATAAACTTGTTTGACCACCTCTTTCTTCTTCCTTGAGTTTTGGACCGATTCCTTATAATTGAAACTGTCTATAACATGTGGTTGTTGAACAAATGATGATCCTCTCGGAGCTGCATAATTTTGGTGAGGTGGTTTAGAATATGATGGACAGTGTGCCCTTGATTTATACTTGTTCCATGATTGATCTGAATAATAGTCAACATAGGGGGTATCCATTACATCGGCATTGGTGGCCCAAAAGGAGGATATGGAGTCTGTTTGCTCAACTTCTTCCTTTGCCAATCCCGGTCTTCAAATTTATGCCTTGGGGGTGACTTAGATGCTTTTGTTTCACTTGGCCGATAAGCAATCTTTGCCTCACTTATATTCTGATATTTTTCTAATAACTGCGCGAAAGTGACTTCCGCCTTTTTACCTTTGTGCTTACCATTGCCTTTGCTTTGTTTAGTTGTGCGTGCATCGGTCTTTGAATTTTCTCGTTGCCCCCCAGTGGTAGATGTCGCCATTGTAGCTTTGATGGAATTACCGTCTTCAAGATTGTTGTTGATGCACTTTTTAACCATATCCTTGCTCGAAGACTTGACCCCGTCTTCATCGGTGTGTACCTTTTGACCTTTAGATGAATCGGCTTGAGATAGCCGAGTCAACATTTGATCACCATCAAGACCAGTCTAATACGACCGGCCATATGCTCATGTCTCAACAAACTCCAATCGTCCTATGTTGTCCGATTGTGCGGCTTGATGAATCACATTGTTGTCTTTGATATTCTCTTCAAACAAACATTGCATTTGCTCTTGTCCCAATGACTCGACATCATGATCAATTATAATAGGATTTGTCGTCGATGCACCAACGATGTGATTACCCATGCCCGGACTGAAGGTACATTGTCCGTCCATTAACTGATACTGTGATACTGGTTCTAAAACAAAATAATCGAGTAGTGCTGGCTTAGCGTCATCCAACTCGGCTATACATTGATTTTCATCCTGTTTTTCCGATGCTCTTGAATCGGCTATCTCGAAGGACTTTGGACCTGGCTTTATGTTTCCGTAACCAAAACAATTACAGAATATATGTCTCATTTGAGACCAAATGTTAGCCATGCATGAAACAAGCAAAGCTACCCATATGAACATAATTTTAAGTCGGCATAATGGGAAAGGCTTTGGTTGCGATGAGTTATCACTACCAGTCTCTATGAATGATACCATGTGTTGACTATCATGATTAGTGACAAGATCATTACTAACAAACAGATTACTCATTTTGATTGGTCTTTCAAAATTAATTAGAGTCTTACTAACAGGTGCATCAACAATATGATTTTGACCGAGTTGAAAATTGAATAAACTATCTACTAGGTGTACCTTTGTGAAGACGTTGGAAGGAAGAGATGGTTGCACCACTGGAACAATACCTTGCTCCACTTCTGAATAATTCTCCAACGCCTCGTCCTCTTTTTCTGGATCTTGTGCTTCATCACTCGGATTGTTTGAGTAGATTTCACTCGGATTGCCCGAGTATATTTCAGTCGGATTGCCCGAGTCGATTTCACTCGGATGCTCTTTGTCAGTTGAACTTTGCTCGGCTGCATTTTCTTTTTCTTGATGTTCATCATTAACGGAACTGTGTTCGTCCATATTACTTTGTTCTTGATGCTCATCAATACTTTTGGCACGAAACTCATAGGGTAGCATGTAAGCTCCCTTACATCTAGAAAAATCGAGGACAACCAATTTGTTGCGCTTGTCATTCCTTTGCTCAGCGAAGCTTGCATCTTCTATTTTGGTACACTTGGTAATAAATGGCTTGATGCACTCGGCATTAGCTATCTGTGTGCTCAATCTGGTTTCAATCGAATCCACTGTATTAGCTAAGTGAATCCTTTTTTGCTGATTGGCTTGCAAAGCTTCTTTTTTATCTTGCCTTAAGACTGTAGAAGGGCCAACATGGTTGCTACATGGAGAAAGGCACTTGATGCACTCTTTCAAATCTTCCTCTCCACACTTCTTCTTGAGTGCTTCATAAGCCTGTCGATATTCTGCTGGTAATTCCTCAAGGGTAGGTGTAGTAAATTCAGTAACGCTATTCCCTGTGAGCTCTGGCTTGTTCTTGTCCACTTGGGCCACATATTTTTCTTTAAACTCAGTCCTGCTTGGATCGTCTTGCCCCCCAATACTTTTACGATCTTTCGGCAATGAATCGATGTTTTCCAAATTTTGCGATTGTATAGGGGGTGTATAACATGCTACAATGATAGGTTAAGACATGTGCACTGTTGTTGAATATTTTCTCACGCCAATTTGATCAATCGGCAACACTTCATCTTCTTTGAAAACCCTAGCTCTTATTGCCTCATAATCAAGAACCAATCCCTTTTCATACTACTCAAGGCAAATAGCACTAATCTTCTTATTTTGGGCTAAATTTCTTAATGCAGCCAGAGCCACCTCATCTCCTACAATATTAGGCACATATGCTCCTACAGAATCTCCATTCACTCGGCCAAGGTGATCCGAGTCATGAATATTTTTATTTTCATATGCCACTGAACAATTAATATCACGAGGTGTAGTATATGATGTTTGAGGATAACCGGCCAAATAGCTAATGGAAGCATGGCCGATTCCCCCATCCATCGACATGTTTGGGGATGAACCCGCGTATTGCGAGTCCGCTGCCGATGGATAAAACTGTGAGACACCCTCATGTACATGAGGTGTCATATATTTATCACTCGAACAAATCATGTTGTTCACCGGCATATTGAAAGATGTTGCCGATGCACGAAAGTTCAGATTCACAAGTTGCATGTCGCGATTCTGTAAATTCCAAGTTTCTCCAACGGAATAACTAGTCGGCCTTTGCTCATTGGGGCTAGCAGACATGACATGTCCATTGAAAGATCTAGCAACATCAACATAATGGCTATTTGCATCTACGTAAGGATATTGATGATACATGTAAACTTTGTAGATTGCAGCCGCTTGATGACGCTCTCCTCATAGCAAGAACAGGCTGGAAACTGTTCAAAGCTTGATCCCCAGCGGAGTCGCCAAAAAGTGTGGTGACACCCGAACACGTCACGTGTACCCTCGACGCCGGGGGTGATGCACTGGAGCTCACGTCGAAGGAGACCCGACCGACAACGCGATACGCAGGACTGTCGACGGGTGCTTTTGCAGACCCGGAACCCCACGCGCCCGGGAGGGACCCCGTCAGGGAGTGCGGCGGTTATGGTCTGCCCTAGGTCGATTCGCTCGCCCCTAGAGCCTTGTGGATCACTGCCCTCCAACGCGAAGAATGAACAAAGAACGAGAAAGAAAGATACAAGGGTAGGGAATAAAGATAGATGAACACAAAAGTGTAATAGATTGATTGGTTTGATTAGTGTTGTTCAATCGGCCGTTGCCCCTTAGGTATATAAGAGGCGTCTGGACTTCCCGTGCAAGGAAAGGGTTTGGATTCACGTCCAAAACCCTAGTCAAATTCGGATTGGTTTTATCCGAACTTTCCAAAACTGTTCGGTCTAAAACTGGCTGCATCTTGCGGGTCTTTTTTGTGGTGGTAAACGACCTCGGATGGAAACGTGTCCAAAAGCAATCTTGACCGTTTCCACGAGACGAACAACTTTAATGTTGAACATGTTTTCATCAGAGGTCATCTCGAGGGTCAAAACGCTCATGCAAAACTGCTAATTATTCACGCAGTTCATCAGACATACCCACATATGTGTCTGGTTCCGGACGTCATGTTTTGCTCACTGGAGGGTCGCGCTGTGCGGGCTCTAACTTTTGCATAAAACCTCGGATTGGGA
The DNA here is from genome assembly GCF_018294505.1 of Triticum aestivum. NCBI lineage: Eukaryota > Viridiplantae > Streptophyta > Magnoliopsida > Poales > Poaceae > Triticum > Triticum aestivum. The sequence continues at coordinate 138,133,007 of NC_057798.1, read as the reverse complement.
CAATCTTTATATCATAACCGATCGTTTCGACAAGACGCACAACTTCCGTGTAGAACACTTTTCCATCGGAGATCATCTGAATAACCTTTTGAGCTCATGTTCTACTTCTCGTCCGATTGACTATCACAACCTCCACCCCGGCAAGCTTTCCACCTGGGTAAACTTTCCACACTGGCAAGGTTTCTACCCGGCAAGCTTTCACACCGGCAAGGTTTCTACCCCGGCAAGGGTTCCTCCCCGACAAGGTTTCTCCCCCGGCAAGATTTCACACCGGCATGCTTCCACACCGGCGAGCTTTCTTCGCCGACAAGCTTTCCATGCGGGCAAGGTTTTAACCCGGCAAAGTTTTCACCCCGGCATGCTACTTTATGATCGTGCCACTTTTGACCATCAACAGGTATGACGATCACCGTCCACAACTCTTTGTGTTCTACTCGTGCATATCATCTACTCATAGACCTGGCTCGAATGCCACTGTTGGGAAACATAGCATGCAATTTCAAAAAAATTCCTACGCTCACGCAAGATCTATCTAAGAGATGCATAGCAAGGAGAGGGGGAGAGTGTGTCCATGTACCCTCGTAGACCAAAAGCGAAAGCGTTAACTTAATGTGGTTGATGTAGTCGAATGTCTTCTCGAGTCAACCGATCAAGTACCGAACGTACATCACCTCCGAGTTCTGCACATGTTCAGCTCGATGACGTCCCTTGAACTCTTGATCTAGCAAAGTGTCGTTTGAGTCGATGAGTTCCGTCAGCATGATGGCATGATGATGGTATTGGTGATGTGATCCATGCAGTGCTTTGCCTAAGCACTACGATCATACTATCTGAGGAGTAAACGGTGGAGGGGGGCACCGCACATGGCTAAGAGAATAACTGTTGTGCCTTGGGGTGCCCCCCTGCCCCCATATATAAAGGAGGAGGGGAGGAGGCAGACGGCCTAGAGGGGCACGCCATGGGGGGAGTCCTACTAGGACTCCCAATCGTAGTAGGATTCCCATTTCCTTTTCCGGAGTGGCAAAGGGGGGAAGGGAGAGGGAGTAGGAGAGGGAAAGGGGGCACCGTCCCCTGCCCTAGTCCAATTCGTACTCCGGGGGGGGGCGTCTACCCCTTGTGGGCTGGCTCCCCTCTCCCCTATGGCCCATGTTGGCCCATTATTTCCCTGGGGGGTTCCCGTAACCTCCCGGTACTCCGAAAAACATCCGAAACTTCGTGAAACCATTCCGGTGTACGAATGTAACCTTCCAATATATCTATAAGACAATAGGTTTGGGGGGAACCGGCACAACCCTCTAGGGGTGGCCTACCACATATATATAATGAGTAGGATACAATGTTACAATATACACATATGTATACGGAGGTTATACAGTCTAACACCCTCCCTCAATCTTTGCCACTTCCTAAAGAATCTAGAAGGGTAAGATTGCGTCGGCAAGCCTCAAACTGTGGTAGAGGTAATGGCTTGGTGAAGATGTTTGCAAGTTGATCCTTGGAAGAGATGAACCTGATCTGGAGTTGCTTCTGAGAGACACGTTCATGCACAAAGTGATAGTCAACTTCAATGTGTTTGTTCAGGCATGGAATACCGGATTTGCAGAGAGGTATGTAGCACCGATGTTATCACACCAAAGGACAGGAGATTGTGATTGATATATACCCAATTCCTGAAGCAAAGATTGTACCCAAATAAGCTCCGCAGTGGCATTGGCGACAGCCTTATACTCAGCCTCAGTACTGCTATGTGAGATAGTGGCCTATTTCCGAGCACTCCAGGCGATCAGATTAGAGCCAAAGAACACATCATAACCCCCTGTAGATCGCCCGTCATCCGGACTGCCAGCCCAATCCGCATCAGAGTATGCCGAGAGACATCCAGAGGAGCTCGGTCGAATATGCAAGCCGTGAGACACCGTGAATCAAATGTAGCACAAAATGCGCTTAACAGCAGACCAATGAGTGTCACGGGGTGACTGCAGATACTGGCAAACTCGACTGACAGCAAAAGAAATGTCCGGCCGTGTAATCATCAAGTACTGAAGACCACCAACAATACTTCTATACTCCGTCGCATCATAAGAAGACAGAAGCTCACCATCAACAGCAATAATCTTGTCAGTGGTAGACATCGGTGTAGTCGTCGGTTTGCACTTAAGCATCCCATCTTGCTGCAACAAATCCAAGGAGTACTTCTTTTGCGTCATAACAAGACCATCAGCCCAAGAAGTAACCTCCACACCAAGGAATTAGTGAAGCTTCCCAAGGTCCTTGACCACAAAATCAACACCAAGAGACCGAACTAGATTAGTAGCAGCTGACTGAGAAGAGCTAACAAGAATAATATCATCCACATAAACCAATAGTACATAGTAACTTCGGGCTTCTGAAGAAGAAATAGTGAGGAGTCAGCAGTCGATGATGCAAAACCATGAGCACGAAGGGCCATCGCAAGACGAGCATGCCATGCATGGGGAGCCTGCTTCAGACCATAAAGTGCCTTGGACAGACGATATAGATGATCAAGATGATCTGGATTAGAAAAACCCGGAGGCTGGCACATCATATAGACCTCCTCCTCCAACACACCATGGAGAAATGCATTTTGTACATCAAGCTAACGAAGAAACCAACCTCGAGTAATGGCAAGGGAGATAAGAAGGCTGATGGTAGTAGGCTTAACCACTGGACTAAAGGTGTCTTCATAGTCAAGACCATAACACTGCCGAAAACCACGAAAAACAAGACGAGCTTTGTAGCATTCAATGGACCCATCAGAATGCTTCTTTACTTTGAAAATCCACTTAGAGTCAATGACATTAACTCGCGATGGTGGAGGAACAAGAGTCCATGTCTTATTGCAAATAAGATCTTGATACTCCTGCTCCATGGCCTCTCTCCAATGAGGAATGCACATAGAAGCTTGATACATGCATGGCAGCCAGCCAAGCAACAATACCATCAGAATGCTGCTTAGGCTGAAAGATACCACTGCGACTGCATGTATGTGGATGCAGAGCAGCAGCAGGAGCCAGCAAAGTCGAGGGCGACGGGGGCATCGCGATTGGCGAAGGACCAGGCGACGCCTCAGGGGAACCGATACCAGACAGCTCCGGGCTACATGGCACCGAAGCAAGCTGGGCGAAGCCAGCCCCGATGACGATGGCCTAGACGCCGTGGGCGAGACGGGGGCGGGCGAGGCCAGCCCCGACGGCGATGGCCCAGACGCCATGGGCGAGACGGGGGCGGCGATGTCGGCCCAGTCATCGTTGGCGATGAGGCGGGAGCGGGCGAGCCGGCCCAGACGCCGTTGGCGTGACCGGGGTCGCGGGCGGAGACCGCGGCAATGCCGGCCCAGAGGCTAGAGGCGACGAAGCGGGTGACAGGACTGGGGCATCGATCGGCCGTGCATGGGCACGGGGACCGATGCCATGCAGTGGCGCCATATGATCGTCGTGCACAGCTGAAGGTGCCGACGCGGAAGGCAATGACGCCGAAGGAGGCGATGGTGCTTCTAAGATCTCCAAACGAGCCCTACGACCAGTGCCTGCACCATGATTAGGCAACAATATAGGAGAATATGCAACATCATCAAATTGGTCAGAAGCAACAGAGGATGAATGCATGATTGGTGGTTTTGCAGTGGACACATGGAGTTGGGCAAATGGAAAAACATGCTCATCAAACACGACATCCCGAGATATATAGACACGATTAGTGGGCACATGAAGACATTTGTATCCTTTATGAAGAGAGTCATAACCAAGAAAGACACACTTCTTGGAACAAAACTCGAGCTTGCGCTTGTTATATGGACGGAGATGGGGCCAGCAAGCACACCCAAACACCTTGAAGAAGGTGTAGTCTGGTTGTTCATTAAGAAGAACTTCAATGGGAGTCTTGATGTTCAAAACACGAGTGGGAGTATGGTTGATGAGAAAACATGCAGTGCTGAAAGCATCACTCCAAGACTGAAACGGAACAGATGCATGGGCCAAAAGAGTAAGACCAGCTTAAACAATGTGACGATGCTTACGTTCTACTGAACCATTCGCTAATGTGTATGTGGACATGCTAAACGGTGAGCAATCCCAAGCAACTAAAAGGAGTTGAGGTTGCGATAGTCGCCACCCCAGTCCGACTGGACATGAACAATTTTGTGCTTGAGAAGGCGCTCAACATGTTTTTGAAAATGATCAAAAATTTCAAACACATCAGATTTGCGTTTAATAAGATAAAGCCAGGTAAAGCAACTATAAGCATCAACGAAACTGATATAATAATTGTGACCACTCACAGAAGTCTGAGAAGGACCCCATACATATGAAAACACAAGTTCTAAAGGATGTTTCACCTCACGAATGGACTCCGAAAAAGGAAGTTGACGACTCTTCCCCTGCTGACAAGCATCACACACTGCTACATCTTTATTACTAGACACACTAGGAAGCTCATGACGACGCAAAACATGATGAACGATGGGTGCGTCCGGGTGACCAAGACGAGCATGCCACTGTGACGGAGATACCTAAACTCCACTAAAAATGCGAGCGATGCCAGGATGCTCCAGATGGTAGAGGCCCTGGCACAGCCGCCCACTAAGAAGAATGTCCCTCGTGCCCCGATCCTTAATAAAAAGATCAGAAGGATGAAATTCACAAAGCACATTATTATCACGTGTGAGTTTAGGAACGAAAAGAAGATTACGTGTCACAGATGGGACTCTAAGAACATTGCGAAGCTGAAGACTCCTATTGGTGTGTCTAGTGAGAAGAGATGCTTGACCAATATGAGAGATATGCATACCTGCTCCATTGGCGGTGTGGATCTTGTTGGAGCCATGATAGGGTTCAAGAGTGTGAAGCTTCCCCATCTCGCTCTTCAGGTGCTCCGTCAACCCAGAGTCCATGTACTACTGGGGATCGATGGAGTAGGACTGAGTGTGTCCCTGTTGCTTCTGTGGCGCCGGATGATCAACTATGGCGACCCGATGGGCAAAGTTGCATGTGTACTTGCCGTCATTGCCAAGACCAAGAAAACTCCGCTAGAAGTGTTTGTGACACTTGGAGTCCCAGTGCCCCTCAATGCCACACAGCTGACACACGTGTCGACCATCGGCCCCTGGCAGGGTTGCGGACGCGGGGGGAGCCGAAGATGGCGAAGACGAAGCAGGTAGCGGCCCCTTGGACGAGTTGCGGCCACCCTCAGTGGCGGCGTTCACCGAGATGGAGCCGTGGCTGGACTTGGAGCGGCGCACCTCGACACGCTGCTCGGTGAGGAGAAGGCGGGAGTAGACCTCATGTGCCGCCATGGGAGTCGAGTTGCCCCTCTCATTGATGATCTCGACCAAAGCATCATACTCCTCGTTGAGCCCGTTGTCGGTGTCAAAACCGGCGGATCTCGGGTAGGGGGTCCCGAATTGTGCGTCTAAGGCTAATGGTAACAGGAGGCGGGGGACACGATGTTTACCCAGGTTTGGGCCCTGTCTATGGAGGTAAAACCCTACTTCCTGCTAGATTAATCTTTATGATATGAGTATTACAAGAGTTGATCTACCACGAGATCGATGAGGCTAACCCTAGAAGCTAGCCTATGATTATGATTGTTGTCCTTGGTCCTATGGACTAAACCCTCTGGTTTATATAGATACCGGAGGGGGCTAGGGTTACACAGAGTCAGTTACAGAGAAGGAAATCTATATATCCGAAACTCAAAGCTTGCCTTCCACGCAAAGGAGAGTCCCACCCGGACACGGGACGAAGTCTTCTATCTTGTATCTTCATAGTCCAATAGTTCGACCAAAGTATATAGTCCGGCTGTTTGAGGACCGCTTAATCTAGGACTCCCTTAGTAGCCCCTGAACCAGGCTTCAATGACGATTGAGTCCGGCGCGCAGATTGTCTTCGGCATTGCAAGGCGGGTTCCTTCTTCAAATTCTCCAAGGTAGATCTTGAACACAAGAATCATGTTCGGCTCTGCAAAAACAAATACCACATACCACCGTAGAGAGTATAATATTTCACGAATCTAATCTGCTGACAGTTTAGTCATAGTGTGACATCACAACACGGCCCAATTTTTAATCGAACTGTTTTATCAGCCTGCCACGACACGTTTCACGAGGCATCTTTATTGAAACGTCTTGTCGAAGCAGAGATCATTTCCCCTTATTACGGGATTCTCATCAATAGGGCATGGGTAACCCAACCGTTTCCATGGATAGGATTCCTTGAGAATAGGTAAGTTCCGAAAAAGGCCACGCGAGGACGCTTGGTATTCATCCTCTTTATAAAGAGATCAAGGCCTGTCTTTTCCCTCCACGCTTAATCCTCTCCTTCTCCTACCTCGAGTTCCAACACCCAAGGCTCCGGCGAAAATGCTCCAAGCTTCCGACCATGTCCGGATCCAGCCTTCAAGACCGGTGGATGGCCTCCTCCATCACAGAGGAGGATATCAAGAAGCTTAGGGAGGTGAGGTACTTGACAGCGGGAATTCCCCACATGCTTCCTGCTCAAGGTCAGGTCATCCCTACTCCCAAGTCCAACGAGAGTGGTGTGTTCATCTCTCACTTCCTCCGAGGGCTAGGCCTCAGTCTTCATCCCTTCATTAGAGGGCTCATGTATTATTACGGGCTAGATTTTCATGATCGAGCTCCAAATTCCTTCCTTCACATATCGTTCTTCGTCATCGTGTGCGAGGCCTTCCTCCGCATTGTTCCGCACTTTGGCTTATGGCTAAAGACTTTTAATGTAACACCGAAGATGATCGGCAGGAAACACGCGGAGTGCGGAGGGGCTAGAATAAGCAAATGCGACAACGCTTTATGGCCAAAGGGTTGCTTCCCAGAGGTTTCCGACCTATGGCAACGGGAGTGGTTTTACATCACAGCTCCCCGAGGAAAAAAGTGGGCAGCCGCTCCTGCCTTCTGCTCCGTCCCTCCACCACAGCTTGCGTCATGGGTCAACAAGGGGCTGGACTGGGGGTCGGCTGACGATGTATGGACGCTGCAAAGCCACATCCGAGATCTTATCGAGAAGGATATTGGTCTTGTAAAGGTAATTCAGGTAATGCTAGTTCAACGGGTCCTGCCATGCCAACGACGACCCCTCTGTATGTGGGAGTTCAATCCGGAAGGACCGCGACCCGTTCAACACTTCTTCGGCATGACGCTCGAAGGGATGTATAAATCATTCTTCGGATCACGAATAGTGTCCGGACACCACGGAATACGCAGGTCTTGACTGCAACCATCTAGATACCCAGGTGAGCACCCCGTAACCGAACATGCTATCATTGTATTTATCACAATGTTATCCTGAGAAAATCATCTTCGGTCAGGGTTGGATACGGAAGACAGAGCGGATCAGGTGTTCGGCGCCTCTTCCCGAAGACTCAGCAGATCTGGTGTTAACCAGGATGCTGGCTCGTGCACCACATCAAGTGCCATCGGGGGAAGACAAGGAGGGGAGCGGGGAGGTCAAAAGTGGCCTCCGCACCGGCGGTACATTACATATTGTACCCAGAGAAATTGGAACTCCCGTGTCAGAGAGAAAATGGAGAGGAGAATCAAATATTCCCTCCCCCCCATGGGAAGAAAAGGGCCGCCCCCGAAGACTTGAAGGTGGAGGTCATGTCCCAGGGAGCAACGTCACCGAACAGCGCCCTCAAGGGGACCAGCCGCCAGCCAAGACGTAAATGAAAAAAGGTGCTCTATAAGCATACCACGTTCTTCTCCCATTTATGATAGTAACATCTGAAACATATGTTTCGCAGCCCGACCTATAGCCTTGTGCCGCAATCTTCGTCCTCGGGGGATCTTCTTCCGGAGATGATGGAGAGCGAGACGCCTCCTCATACTCCTCCGCCCCACAAGGAGGACGACCCCAAAGTGTCGTCTCAGAGGATCTCTCCCTATCCCCAAAGGAGGACAGGGCCAGAAGGTGAATCTTCGACCGCCCGAGGTCCGGGGAGTTCGGCTCCTAGGGAGGCTGAAGACAAGAACCCCAGACTGTCCGACGCACAACCGGATATGTTGATGGGTCTTCTGCGGCAAGCGCCTATATCATAGGCAGATCGTACCTTAATGGGTACGGTGATTAAAAGAATTTCATCCGTGAAAAGCGGACTTGATGAAGCCTTTATGAGCCTGTTAAGAGGCTTCGAGGTACGTAGTATGGCAATTTTTGTTATTTTGTATTGCAGAACGCAAGGTGCACTGTGTGTAGATAGTAGCCCCTGAGACTCTGATTGCTATCTGAATGAAGCGATCAGAGGATCAAAAAATGTCAATAATCTCAGGAAAGGACTCTACCAATTTTGTACGCAGGCAGCTGCAGCCCCGACCAATGCACGGGCTGCTGATTTTGCCGAATTGAAGCGACAACTTGATGTGGCGGATGAGAAAATCACGCTCATGAATAAGCGTCTTGACGAGGCGCAAGGTATGTCTTCTGGGCGGTCAGTAAGTTTTTATTACAGTATGACACTGGGACTTACAATATGCTTTGTCCGCAGATGGTGCAGCCGCCGTGGAGACTCTTCGGGCTGAGCTTGCGTGTGCTAAGGAGCAAGCTAGAGTAAACGACGCGGCTGCCGAAAAGGCAGTGAGTGAATTGAAAGCCGAACAGGCTGCTCATCATTGAAGTGAGGAAAAAATAGCCAATATGGCTCTTGAGATGAAGGATGCCATTAACCGTTATGAGGTGCTCCAGAAGGAGAGCCAGGAAAAAGCGGAGGACCTAAAAAAGGCCTTGCAGACAAAAAAAGAGACTCGATCTGAGATCAGAGCAGCTCGGGAGGAGCTCCAGCAAGCCGACGAGATCGCAGCTGGGAAGCCCTTTTTATTGCGATTAAGTTCGGTGATCCGAAGTATGCCCCTCTTGATCAAATGTTGAATTCTCATGACGCGTATTTGGATTTGGCAAAGAGTGCTGCTGATGCGGCACAGTTGTTCCAGAACCAAGAAGATCATGAAGTGGTAAGACTGTTCTGGTCACATGTCAGCACGCTAAAGCGTCCGCTGCTGTTAAACGAGCAGATGGCCGAATGGGCAGACCTCCATAGGTTATCCGAACTTTCCATGAAGGTTGTTGTGGACTGCTTGTGGCTCGGGGAACCAAGCCCGAGTAGTTATTTTGGTAATCTTTCATTGCAGTCATCGACTTCAACCCCTTTGTGAATAACGCGTGGGTGTTCGTAAAAAAGCATGTAGTCACACTTGATCCGACGTCTTGGTCCATTTGAGGAGGTGATAGTGCGGCGAACAAGGCAATCGGACTATATAGCTTTAACGCTTTCACTTAGCCATAGGAGTTTGATGGTGGGGCTACTACATAGCCCTTGGTATGTCCGTGTTTTATCCGAAAACGGTGTGTTTACATATGTGACCGGAAAATGGTCCTTCGTTAATGCGGAGGAATCTCGAGGATTCCATTAAGTCATCGAGTGGTTGACCAGTCTCTCATTGTATCATGACAGTCAGTTTTCGGCTTTCTCTACTGAGGTGCTCGCCCGGATGAACCAGGGCACAATCGCAGTAGTTCTCCCCGTGCTTCCTTAGCCGATGGTGCGGAACATAAGGTAGCAAAACGTGGGAGTCGGGCAAACCCAACATTTGACCAAAGACATGATTCGGAGCTGATGCATATAAGGCCAAACTCGCAATGCCGAACACTCCCAAAGGTATTCGGTCTTTACAAATGTACCGGGCTGAATGACAGCCCTTGGTAAAAACCCTGGGTTTCAAGGTACATGTCTATTCGGCGTGACGATAACGCCGACATCCTTGTCGGTCATTATTGTAGATAGTAAAAAAGGGTTTACGCAGGGTCTTAATCTAAAAAGAAACCTCAGAACGGGGCCCTCACTACAAAAAAAGACACATCCGTGACATTTTGGGCCGAACGAATTTTTTCTGTCATACTTATGACACTTCTATGACAATAATTGTGACAAAACCCGGTATCATTGTAGATGAGGTGGGCTCCTACTTCTATGACTGAAAATCATGACAGAAAATATGTTTTTCATCCTTGGCGGGCCGGAGACGCAGTTGCATGACATTCTTTGGGACGTCCATGATGGAAAAAACCATGGTAGAAGCGAGGGCGAGGAAAATTTCAGGGAGTTCCCGGTTACGGTGGGTGGTCGGGGGCCAAGCGACGCGCGTTTCTCTCATACACGTACGCGCGTGTGTGCGAGGCATTAGGCTCTAACTGAACCCGAGCGAGGCGTCGCCTAACTGAACTTGAGCGATTGCACTGCAGGCTACGCGTTACTGAACCCGAGCGATCGAGCGATTCCTTCGCTACTGCTGCTAACTGAAGCCGATCAATGCTGCCTCTGGATGAACAGTGAGCGTTGTAGGGGGGTTGGATGAACG
>NC_057798.1:138066153-138122247 GCF_018294505.1 Triticum aestivum | reverse complement strand
GGATGAACAGGACCCTGATTGATCGAGCCGGTTGGGGCTGGATGAACAGGACCCCGTGGAGGGCTGGATGAACAGGACGACCCCGTGGAGGGCTGGATGAACAGTAGATGGTGGAGGGGTGGATGAACAGTAGCCTGTGGAGGGGTGGTTGAACATGAGCCCGTGGAGAGGGGTGGTTGAACAGTAGCCGGTGGAGTAGCATGTGGTGGAGGCTGGATGAACAGGAGCCTGTGGATGAACAGTCGCATGTGGAGGTTGGAGGAGGTCGACGGTGGATGAACAGTAGCTCGTGGAGGTTGGAGGAGGTCAACGGTGGAGATGAACAATATCCCGTTGAGGGAGTCCTGGATAAGGGGGTGTGTGGACAGCCGGACTATATACTTTGGCCAGACTGTTGGACTATGATGATACAAGATTGAAGACTTCGTCCCGTGTCCGGATGGGACTCTCCTTGGCGTGGAAGGAAAGCTTGGCGATTCGGATGTAGATCTCCTTCTCTGTAAACCGACTTTGTGTAACCCTAGCCCCCTCCGGTGTCTATATAAACCGGAGGGTTTAGTCCGTAGGACAACAACAACAATCATACCATAGGCTAGCTTCTAGGGTTTAGCCTCTCTGATCTCGTGGTAGATCAGCTCTTGTAATACTCATATCATCAAGATCAATCAAGCAGGAAGTAGGGTATTACCTCCATCGAGAGGGCCCGAACCTGGGTAAACATCGTATCCCCAGCCTCCTGTTACCATTAGCCTTAGACGCACAGTTCGGGACCCCCGATCCGCCGGTTTTGACACCGACATTGGTGCTTTCATTGAGAGTTCCTCTGTGTCGTCGTTGTAAGGCTTGATGGCTTCTCCAACCTTTAACTACTTCATCTAGGATGAGACTTTTCTCCCCGGACAGATCTTCATGTTCGGCGGCTTCGCACTGCGGGCCAACTCGCTTGGCCACCTGGAGCAGATCGATAGCTATGCCCCTGGCCATCAGGTCGGGTTTAGAAACCTAAACTATACTGCCGACATCTGCGAAGAATTGATATTCGACGGACTCGAGCCCATGTCAGGAGCGCCGAATGATCGCCATGCGCATGACTTAGATCTGCCGTTGGGCGGCATTTGGAATATCGCGCCTGCTACGACTCCGGACTTTGGTCCGGAGCAAATTGTGCCTCCCAAGGACGAGTGGATGGACCCCGCCCCGAAAACCGCACACTCATCAGTGTTAGGGCCGAACACAGACTCCTCTCCTAGGGAAATCTGTATCTTCGGACCCCCGGACCCGTGTCCGGGCGTGGCCTCCGAACCGCGCACACCCGGGCCCATCGAGGCCGATTGGCTCCAGTAATGGAGTTCACCACTGCAGATATCTTTCAGCACTCCCCCTTTGGTGATGTGCTAAATTCATTAAGGTCTCTCTCTTTGTCAGGAGATTCCTGGCCGAACTATGTCCGGCTCGAGTGGGAAGCAGGCGACGAAGAAATTTGTTACCCACCCACCACCCACTTAATTGCCACTGTCGATGATTTGACCGACGTGCTTGACTTCGACTCCGACAACATCGATGGTATGGACGTCGATGCAGGGGACGATCTGGAACCACCGCCCACGGTGCGCTGGACTGCCACTTCATCATATGACGTCTACATGGTGGATACACCTAAAGAAGACAATGGCGACAAAAAGGACGCAACGGAGGATAAACCCCCCAGACAAAAGCAAAAACGACGGCGCAGGCACCGCTCTAAGTCCAGTCACAGTAAAAATAGCGATAACAACACAAAAAAGGATGACATTCCGGTTGACTCCGTAGGCAACAACGACCATAGGGACCCACCGATGGAGCAGGATAAGCCAGGTCATGCTGAACATAGCCCGGAGCAGATGCATGATCACAGCGATCCAGAGGGCCGAACTCATCACACTGCCTCCAAAGAGGAGGATAGTCCGGTTGACGATGCATTCATCATCCTGGAAAAACGTTTGGAACAAGATAACTGTCACGCCCAATGTGACCCTATCCAAGAGGAACTCAAAGGTACCACCAAGGATAGACCCGCATATTGAAACGGTTTTGCAAGGTGGATATCATTACATCAACATTACATAATAGATGGGGATACATACAAAAGGCATACAATGCCACACGAATACAACATCACAATACATCATCCATAAGATCAACATCCGACTACGGAATAAACACAAACAGAAACTCAAACGACATCCACCCTGCTATCCCAGGCTGCCGACCTGGAACCTATCTCTTGATCGAAGAAGAAGCAGAAGAAGAACTCCAAAACAAGCAAACATCGCTCTCACGTCATGATCATCATATAACCTGTACCTGCAACTGTTATTGTAGTAATTTGTGAGCCACGAGGACTCAGCAATCCCATTACCATGGGTATCAAGACTAGCAAAGCTTAATGGGAAAGGAAGGGGTAAAGTGGTGAGGTTGCAGCAGCGACTAAGCATAATATGGTGGCTAACATACGCAAATGAGAGCGACAAGAGAAACAAAGGAACGGTCGTGAACCTAGTAATGATCAAGAGGTGATCCTGAACTCCTACTTACGTCAAACATAACTCAGAAACCGTGTTCACTTCCCAGACTCCACCGAAAAGAGACCATCATGGCTACACACGCGGTTGATGCATTTTAATTCGGATCTGGTGTCAAGTTATCTACAACCGGACATTAACAAATTCCCATCTGCCACATAACCGCGGGCATGGCTCTCAAATGTTTAAACCCTGCAGGGGTGTCCCAACTTAGCCCATGATAAGCTCTCGCGATCAACGAAGGATATTCCTTCTCCCAGGAAGACCCGATCAGTCTCGGAATTCCGGTTTACAAGACATTTCGACAATGGTAAAACAAGACCAGCAAAACCGCCCGATGCGCCGACAATCCCGATAGGGCTGCACATATCTCGTTCTCAGGGCAACACCGGATGAACACTACGTACAACTAAAACCAGACCTCGAGTTTCCCCGAGGTGGCACTGCAAGTGGCTCTGGTTCAGACCAACACTTAGACAAGCATTGGCCCGGGGGGGCTATAATAAAGATGACCCTTGGGTTAATTACTCCCAAGGGAAAAGTAGGTGGTGGTGAGGCAAATGGTAAAACCAAGGTTGGGCCTTGCTGGCGGAGTTTTATTCAAAGCGAACTATCAAGGGGGTCCCATAAATCACCCAACCGCGTAAGGAACGCAAAATCCGGGAACATAACACCGGTATGGTGGAAACTAGGGCGGCAAGAGTGGAACAAAACACCAGGCATAAGGTCGAGCCTTCCACCCTTTACCAAATATATAGATGCATTAATTAAATAAGAGATATTATGATATCCCAACAAAATCCTGTCCATCATGGGGCAATCTTCAACTTCACCTGCAACTAACAATGCTATAAGATGGGCTGAGCAAAGCGGTAACATAGCCAAGTAACGGTTTGCTAGGAAGGGTGACAAAGGTTAGAGGTTCATGGCAAATTGGGAGGCTTGAAGAGTAAGTGATAGGTAGCGCAGCAATGCGATAGAACGAAGCAACTAGCATAGCAATGATAGTAGTGAGATCCAGGGTAGCGGTCATCTTGCCTGAAATCCCTCAAGGAAGAAGAACGAGTCCATGAAGAATATGAAGCCACGAAGACGAACCAAGCGTAGACGAACGAATCCTCACGATCACAACGAAATAGGAACTACCGAGAAGAAGCACACAACATGGTAAACACACCACACATAGACAAGACATGATGCACAACAAGCATGATGCATGACAAAGCTACATGAAGCTACTCATGGCAAGAGACGATGCAAACAAGAGCAACACATCAAAGCAAGTTTAAATGAGGTCGAGAACAACATATAACAATTACGGTAAGTCCTCATATGCAATTTTCGAAATTGGTCCAGATCTGAATAAACCTTATGTTCAAGTTGTTAAACATCAAGTTAAGATGCACCAATATAATCTACACGAAATTCTAGTCAAGTTACATATAAAGTTCATTTAGTTCGGAGCTACGGCCTAGAAGATATGAGCAAAACAAGTTAAACATGGCATTGATGCAAAATGCATACAAACATCAAGCAAACACTCCCAAACATGGATGCAACATGATAATATTAAACTACATGCAATTCTAAGCAAGTTTCATATAGAGCACAGTCAAAACGGAGCAACGATTCAACACATACACTATACAAGACATAACAACAATCTGTCCAAGACAGCAACTAGGCATATTGCAAGCATCAAAACAATATGCTACAACACCCCAACATGATAACAAAAGGCATGGACGTGATGTACAGGTAAAGCATGACAAAACATGAACACTGAGCTATCTCCAGAAATCACTAGAACATGCTCAAAAAGACATGGCAAGATTGCAAATAATAACAGTTTCAGGCTTAGCAGAAATAACATCAAGTTGCAATGTTTAGAGCTATCAAACAACATGTTACAGGAACTTAACATGGCAAACAAAGGCATGGCATGAATCTACTAATCTCATATAACAAAAGTCCCTTACGGACCATGAGCCAAAAGGGCATAGAAAATATGATGGCACCCATATAAACATGGCAAAAGATATGACAGATTCATACATGGCAGGAACAATAATAAGTAGGCATGTTGGTGAGCTTGAACCACTCACCACAGAGCATTAAATGGCATGGCAAGGCAACCAACAGTAAGAATACATGTTTATGAAGCTAAGCATGGCAAGTACAAGTTCATAGGGTGCAGGGATCACTAAAAACAAACATGGCATCATTGAACTTAATGTTAACAGGCTGACAGCAACATTATTTAGCAACTTGAGAGCAACATTACAACAATCTACAGTAAGCTATAAATGCAACCAGGGGCACGTATGGATAGAGCATGACATGTATAATAAATCATCCTTAGTGAACATCTCCAGATTATGCATAGAATGACTTGTAGCAGCAGGTTTGCATAGCATCATAATATAGCAGAATCTGTCTAGCAAAACAGCAACAGCAAGTACACTACTTAACAAGCTCGATGCACTCACTACAAGACCCACAAAAATACATGGATGGCACCACTGTAAAGATGGCATGATGAAGTACAAAACACATGTAGAGCTCATGCTCATAAGATGCACACATCGAAAGCAACAAAAATGACAAATCATCAAGTTATAACAGTTTCAGCAGATTAACATCATATAGCACTCTTGCAACGATGATAATGGCATCAATATGGACTCAAACAAGCATGGCACAATGGAATGAAATGAAGAGCATCTCACAGCGAACATTTTGACATATTACATACACGAAACGGAGCTATGGATGCAGAGTTATGATGCGATGAACAGGGCAACATTATGCAAAAAATATCAGGGACTTCGGGAAAAACAGAGGGGGGGGAGATCTAGGGTTTGGGGGGGATTCGTCCGCGAAAATGGAGGGGAGGACTTATTTATAGATAGAGGGAGCTAGGAGAGTCCAAATGAGGTGCGGTTTTTGGCCACGCGATCATGATCGAACGACCGAGAGCATGGAGGGGGTTTGGATGGGTTTTGGGCCACTTTGGAGGGGTGTTGGGCTGCAAACAAAAGAGGCTTTTACGGTTACCCAGTTAACCGTTGGAGCATCAAACGACCTCCAAATGGCACGAAACTTGACAGGCGGTCTACCGGTGGTGTACCAAGGCCACTTGGCAAGACTCGGTCTATTCCGAGAATGTTTAACACCCGCTCACAACGAGAGACAAAAGGGGGACGCCGGAGGACATAGGAGTGCCGGCTTGCAAAACGGACAACAGGGAAAATGCTCATATGCATGAGACGAACATGTATGCCAATGCGATGCACATGATGGCATGATATGAAATGCAGATGGTGACATGGCAAAATGCAACACGCAAGCACATGACATGGCAAGGAAGGCGAATAACTGGCGGACACCTGGCGCATCGAATCCGGGGCGTTACAATAACCTCCGAAGAAAGCTCTTGGCCACGGCGAGGAGCCTAAAAAAGCAGAAGCAAAGGCTTAAAACCGCGCAGGATACGCTCAACCGAAGATGGAACAAGCTGCTGGACACCGAAGGAAAATGTGGCGACAATCGCCACACAAAGAGCTACCCAAAGCGCAAACTGCTACCCGAATTCGATGACGAAGCCGCAGCGCCTATTCCGCCAAAGAACAAAACGGCCACTCGGCCGGACCAACCACCTCATGGCTGCGATAGAGTAGCCACTGATACCGCACATGATTTACGTGAGCTCCTGGACAAAAAGGCTAGTGCGATCAGTTCCATCTACGGATCCAGAGGACATGCTCCAACGTGGGAATATGGTCACCACAATGATCATACTGATCGAATACCAGTCCGGAATCAAGACCGGGAGCAACAACAGCCAACAGCATGCCGCGACACGGCCAGATACAGAGGGGCTGTGCACCCCCCTGTGCTTCACCGATGAGGTGCTGGATCATGAACTTCCACAAGGATTCAAACCCGTGAATATAGAGGTATACGACGGAACAACGGATCCTGGGGTCTGGATTGAAGATTTTATCCTTCACATACACATGGCTCGTGGGGATGACCTCCACGCCATCAAATACCTTCCCCTCAAGTTAAAAGGACTAGCTCGGCACTGGCTAAAGAGCCTCCCCGAAAACTCAATTGGAAGTTGGGAGGAACTTGAGGATGCTTTCAGGGCCGACTTTCAAGGAACCTATGTCTGACCTCCGGATGCAGAAGATTTAAGTCACATAATAGAGCAGCCCGGAGAGTCAGCCCGCAAGCTTTGGAACCGATTCCTCACTAAGAAGAATCAAATTGTCGACTGTCCGGATGCCGAAGCCTTAGCGGCCTTCAAACATAGTATCCGAGACGAGTGGCTTGCCAGACACCTCGGCCAAGAAAAGCCAAGGACGATGGCAGCCTTAACAAGCCTTATGACCCGCTTTTGTGCGGGCGAAGACAGCTGGTTGGCCCGTAGAGGCACCAGTGACCCGAGCACATCCGAAATTCGAGATGGCAACGGGAAGCCACGACGCACTAAGCACAAACGTCGGAATAACGATAGTCCGGATAACACAGCGGTTAACGCCAGATTCAGGGGCTCTCGACCTGGCCAAGGAAAGAAGCCATTTAAGGGCAGCAAAGAGGGACCGTCCGGCCTGAATAAAGTCCTGGATAGATTGTGCCAAATCTATGGCACCTCCGACAAACCTGCAAATCATACCCATAGAGAATGTTGGGTCTTCAAGCAGGCTGGCAAATTAAACGCCGAACACAAGGGAAGGTAAAGGTTATATTCGACCGAGTTCATCACCTTGGGGAGCCCCAGTGCTTTTAGTTGAGAAGAAGGATGGAACCTTGAGAATGGTTGTAGATTATCGTGCGCTAAACAAGGTGACGATTAAGAACAAGTACCCTCTGCCAATGATCAATGATTTGTTTGACCAGCTACAAGGAGCAAAAGTTTTCTCCAAGATCGATCTTCGATCAGGATATCACCAGCTGAAGGTTCGAGAACAGGATATACCCAAGACAGCTTTTACCATGAGATATGGACTTTATGAGTACACGGTCATGTCTTTTGGTTTTACTAATGCCCCTTCCTATTTTATGAGTATGATGAATAAGGTATTCATGGAGTTCTTGGATAAGTTTGTTGTGGTATTCATTGATGACATATTGATTTACTCGAAGAATGAAGAAGAACACAAGGAACATTTGCGCTTGGTTCTTGAGAAACTCAGGGAACATCAGTTATACGCAAAGTTCAGCAAGTGCGAATTCTGGTTGAAGGAAGTCGGATTTCTTGGACATGTTATATCAGGAGAAGAAATAGCAGTAGACCCCTCCAAGGTTGAAGTCGTCATCGAATGGAAGGCACCCACCTCAGTCGGAGAGATTTGCAGTTTTCTTGGACTTGCAGGATACTACCGGAGGTTTATTGAGAATTTGTCCAAGATCGTGAAGCCCATGACAGAGTTATTGAAGAAAGACACTAAGTTTGTTTGGACCGACGAATGTGAGGCCAGTTTCCAGGAGCTAAAGAAACGTTTGATCACAGCCCCAGTGCTAATTCTTCCGAATATACGCAAGGATTTCCAAGTATATTGCGATGCTTCTCGTCAGGGACTTGGACGTGTTCTTATGCAAGAAGGAAGAGTTGTTTCATATGCCTCACGTCAGCTTTGACCTCATGAGCGGAATTATGCCACACATGATTTGGAGTTAGCAGCCGTAGTGCACGCACTCAAGACCTGGAGACATTTTCTTATTGGAAATAGGTGTGATGTTTACACGGATCACAAGAGTTTGAAATACATCTTCACACAGAAGGAGTTGAATCTCAGGCAGAGAAGATGGTTGGAGCTCATAAAGGATGATGATATGAAATTGCACTATCACCCAGGAAAGGCCAATGTTGTGGCAGATGCATTGAGCCGCAAGAGCTACGTCAATACCCTCATAGCAGGAGGATTACCTCAGGAGTTAATTGATGATCTCAGAGTTCTTCGATTGGAGATAGTACCACGAGGTTTTGTTTCCGCAATGGAAATTCAATCCACTTTGTTGGGAAAGATCCGAGAAGCCCAGAAGTTAGACAAATGCATTGCGGAGATGAAGGGAAGGATGAACCAAGGAAAGGCAGAAGGATTTCGTGAGGATGAACATGGAACCTTATGGTTTGAGCAGCGTATTTACGTGCCAAATGATCCAGAGATCAGGAAATTGATTCTTCAGGAGGCTCATGATTCACCTTATTCAATACACCCGGGCAACACCAAGATGTATTTGGACTTGAAGGAAAATTTCTGGTGGACAGGTATGAAGAAGGATATTGCCGAGTATGTCGCGGTATGTGACGTATGTCAGAGGGTTAAGGCAGAGCACTAGAAACTAGCAGGATTACTTCAGCCTTTGCCGATACCAGATTGGAAGTGGGACAAGCTTGGCATGGACTTCATTACAGGATTACCCAGGACCCGATCAGGCTATGATTCTATTTGTGTAGTGGTTGATCGCTTGACTAAAGTAGCTCACTTCATCCCCGTGAAAACCACATATACAAGTGCTAAGTCGGCCAAGATATACATCACCAGGATTGTATGTCTGCATGGAGTTCCGAGGACCATTGTATTAGATAGAGGAACACAATTTACCTCAAAGTTTTGGCATCAATTACACGAAACTTTGGGTAGCAGGTTGGAGTTCAGTACAACTTTTCATCCGCAGACAGATGGGCAGACCGAGAGAGTCAATCAGATTTTGGAGGACATGTTGAGAGCTTGTGCGCTAGATTATGGATCTAGTTGGGATGATAATTTGCCTTACGCAGAGTTCTCATATAACAACAACTATCAAGCTAGTTTGAAAATGGCCCCTTTCGAAGCTTTGTACGGAAGTAGGTGCAGGACACCATTGATGTGGGATGAAGTTCGAGACCGTAAATTATTTGGACCAGATTTAATTAGAGATTTAGAGGAGAAAGTCAAGCTGATCCGTGACAGACTCAAGGTAGCCCAATCCAGACAGAAGAGTTATGCTGATACTAAACGCAAGGAGGTAACCTATGAAGTCGGAGATAGAGCATATCTGCGTGTGTCACCACTTCAAGGAGTTAAACGATTTGGAGTGAAAGGAAAGTTAGCACTACGGTTTGTGGGGCCGTAGAGAGTTTTAGAACGCATGGGTGAAGTTGCCTACAAGTTGGAATTACCAGAAGCCTTGTCAGGAGTTCATGATGTGTTTCACGTTTCCCAGTTGAAGAAGTGCCATGCAGAGATAGCTGATATTCCTCTAAGAGATAAAGTGCCACTGGAGGCCATACAGTTGGATAGTGATCTGACCTATGAGGAGAAGCCCGTCAAGATTCTTGAGACTGCAAGCAGGGTTACCCACAGCAAGGTCATCAAGTTCTGCAACGTTCAATGGAGTCATCATACCGAAGAAGAAGCCACCTGGGAACGAGAAGATCTCCGACAGGACCACCCACACCTTTTTGCTAGCCAACCTGAATCTCGAGGGCGAGATTCATCTTAAGGGGGGAAGGTTTGTAACATCCCAATTTTCAATTTGGATGTTTATAATAGATCATTCATATGCATCCATGATTTATGCAATTTGCCCCATTTGTTTTATTTGATTTTTGATCCAAGGAACTTTGAGCAACTCAAGGACCAAAAGAGAGAGTTGGAAGTTTCCCCAAAAACCAATTTTGTTTTTTTCGAAGTTGGGAGTTTGGATCAAATTTGGTTTCACCAAAAAAAATTCATTTCCATTATTCAACAAAATAAATAAAGAGAGAAGATAAAGGGACTTCTTCAAAAATAGAAAAGAAATATTGGAAATTGAATTTGAAATCTAAATATATTTATTGGGTTTTATTTGCAATTTATTTTGATGCAATTTTATTAACATGGCAAAATGTTTATTTTTTTTTTAAAAACTTGCATTTTAGGCCAGATAAAAGTTCACTAGGTCATATATAAGACCATATAATTATGTGAAGTTTCTGGAAATTTTTAGACTTGTATTTTTTTGGTGTTTCATTGCTTCTGTAAAAAAACGAAAAACGTTTAAAAAAACAAAAAAACATGCAGCCAAGGCCCAAGGAAGGCCCAGCCTTCCTCACGACCCAACCTGGTCATCTTCTTCCTTACCTCGTTCGTTCACAGAGAGCGCACAGAGCATCTCCACCCTAGCGCCCCACCTCTCCCCTTCCTCTTCCCCGCTCCAAAACGCCTCTGAACGGAACAACCTCGCCTCCCTCGACCCCTCCCATCCCCTGGTGCGCCTCAAAGACGACCATAATGGCCACCATGAGCACTTGAAACTGCAACCATTAACACATCTTGCCCCACCCAACTATGGACGTCCCTTGCCCTATATAAAGCACCTCTGGGAGTTCCTCTCGCCCCTCGTCCTAAGCCCTCTCCTTCTGGAGTTTTTCTCTCTCTCGAACCTCTCCAATTGCTCGCCGGAGTTCGCGAATTCCAGCGACCTTTAACCGTGTGTACAGGAAGCAATCTACCACCACAACTTGGTTTCGTGGTTCACCTCATCGTCCTCTACACCGTCCCGCACGCATCCTTCGCCGAAACACACTGGAGCCGCCTTCTTCCTCGTCGCCGGCGACAAGTCCGGTAAACACCCAGGCCAAATTTTTCTCTTTTTCCAGTATTGTTTCCAATCTCAGATTCTATACCAATTCTTGTTTCTTGTATATCTTTTAGTCTATAGATCCGATTTAGTTGATTCTTTTTCCTAGTGGTTCATAGAAATCCCCTCTATCCAGAGAACCAAACGAAAAATATTTTTGAAAATTTTAAAATTTGAATTCAAACAGATCTGAATTCAAACTTCGTTAGGCCATATCTCGAGTTTCGTAACTCCGTTTTAGGTGATTCTTTTTGCAAATCAAAGCTAGTGACATGTACTTTCTGTTAAAACCAAAACCATTTAATTTTGTTGCTGTAAAATTTTCGTTCTGTGCAGAAACTTTATTTGGATGTTTTGGAGTTTTTCGAAGTCTTTCATTAGTTTACTTTTTGGATCTTTGCTTGTATGCCAACGAACATCAGCAAGGCAATTTCACACTTTGATCATAATTTTTCAATACCCAGTTTTTTTATACTATGCATTAGTTTCACCCTCAAAGATTGCATGAGTAGGATTGGGAACATGTGGTTATGCTATGTAGTTCACGTGGTAGGAACCTATGACCTTTGATCACCCCGGGAATATTCGTTATATCATATATTGCTTAGCCATGCTCATAGACGGGGATTGGTATGTGTGATCCATGCAAGTTGCGAGAGTTAATAATTTTGGGATAACCTAAGGTGGCAACTTTAATACACATCTGGGTGGATTGTTTGGGGCACCTGGAGTAACCAGTGCTTGCCCAAGGGGAATTCCAGAGTACCCGTGTGATTACCCTAGGTTCGCCACCCGGGCTCAAAGGGATCATAAGATATTTCATGCCTAGAAACTTCCTGTGCAGCCACAAGCCATTATGGGCTCTAGCATAGTTGAGTAAGTTGTGTGACCTCTTTCCGTGGTAGACTAGCTGATGTAGGGGAAAGCAGGTGTACCGGTCTATCCAGGGTTAAGGGCAAACACTTCTGAAAGGCTATGTCTCGATCTTCCGATCATGGAGGTGGTCGAGTCTTGTGGGGAAAAGTATGCAAACCTCTGCAGAGTGTATGAACTAATCATGATTAGTCGTGTCCCCGGTTATGGACAACTTGAGTATCTAGAAGTGAATCATTGGTTGATCTCATCACTCTTTTTTAATCAAATTATTGGGTTACTAATAACTTGGGAATTTTGGGATTGAGATGGAGGAACCTTCTCAATAATGGCATTTTAATTTAGTAGTAAATAAAAAAATTTATTCCTTTTGTTGTAGGGTAAAATTGGCTTTATGCAAAAATTAAACTTAGAGCCTCCACCAGCTAAATTTGCATATAGAGATAGTTTTTTTCTTTCATTATTATTCTATGGTGTGAAATTGCCAGCATATTCCATGTGCTGACCTAAACGGCTGCAATGTCTCATGTTGCAGACTTTTCCGACGAGGATTAAAGGTGCGATAGGTCGTTGTTCTGCACTCAGTTTGTCGTGGAGTTGAATGGACTCATTTACCTTCGATGCGTCCGCAGTTATTTTATTTTAGATGGCCTTTGGCCATATTATTGTAATAAATACTCTTTTGAGGATCTCGATGTAATAAAGTGTGTGATTGAACTTTGTTATAATTCCTCGAGTACTGTGTGTGTCAGTATACCGATCCAGGGATGACACTTAAGCACAGAGACTTCGATCCATTTGGGTCGGGTCGCTACATGAACTTTGCTAAATTAAAGCTCTGATATAGACCCTTCCTGAAAATAAGATGGATTGCAATTGTTTGATGACTAAGAATGAAGTTTGCTAGTTTTCAAGAAAGTTTATGGTCTATGCTTTGACATGTGAATAGCTTGTTACTTTATTATGAAAAGTTTTATGAGATGAACTACTATTATGACATATAAACATGCTAGAAAAGGTGATTGAAATTATCATTGATCAAACTTGTGCACCTTCTAGCATTCACACTTCATAAATTCTTTCTTTTATCATTTACCTACTCGAGGACGAGCAAGAATTAAGCTTGGGGATGCTGATACGTCTCCAACGTATCTATAATTTATGAAGCATTCATGCTATTTTATTATCTGTTTTGAATGATTATGGGCTTTATTATACACTTTTATATTACTTTTGGGACTAATCTATTAACCAGAGGCCCAACCCATATTGCTGTTTTATTGCCTGTTTCAGTATTTCGAAGAAAAGGAATATCAAACGGAGTCCAAACGGAATGAAACCTTCGGCAGCGTTATTTTTGGGAAGAATATCATCCTGGAGACTTGGAGTTTACGTCTGAAGATCCTCGAGGAGGCCAGGAGATAGGGGGCGCCCCCTACTAGGCGCGCCCCCTGTCTCATGGGCCCCTCGAGCACCTCCTGACCGACTTCTTTCACCTATATAAGCCTACGTACCCTAAAAGCATCGAATATCAAGATAGATCAGGAGTTCCACTGCCGCAAGCTTCTGTAGCCACTAGAAACCTCTCGGGAGTCCTTCCCGGCACCCTGCCAGAGGGGGGATCGCTCACCGGTGGCCATATTCATCATCCCGGCGCTCTCCATGACGAGGAGGGAGTAGTTCATCCTCGGGGCTGAGGGTATGTACCAGTAGCTATGTGTTTGATCTCTCTCTCTCTCTCTCTCTCTCTCGTGTTCTCTCTCGTGTTCCCTTTATGGCACGATCTTGATGTATCCCGAGCTTTGCTATTATAGTTGGATCTTATGATGTTTCTCCCCCTCTATTCTCTTGTGATGAATTGAGTTTTCCTCTTGAAGTTACCTTATCGGATTGAGTCTTTAATGATTTGAGAACACTTGATGTATGTCTTGTCGTGCTTATCTGTGGTGACAATGGGATATCATGTGCTACTTGATGTATGTTTTGGTGACCAACTTGCGGGTTCCGCCCATGAACCTATGCATAGGGGTTGGCACACATTTTCATCTTGACTCTCCGGTAGAAACCTTGGGGCACTCTTTGAAGTACTTTGTGTTGGTTGAATAGATGAATCCAAGATTGTGTGATGCATATCGTATAATCATGCCCACGGATACTTGAGGTGACAATGGAGTATCTAGGTGACATTAGGGTTTTGGTTGATTTGTGTCTTAAGGTGTTATTCTAGTACGAACTCTTGAATAGATTGATCCGAAATAATAACTTTGAGGTGGTTTCCTACCCTACCATAATCTCTTTGTTTGTTCTCCGCTATTAGTGACTTTGGAGTGACTCTTTATTGCATGTTGAGGGATTGTTATATGATCTATCTATGTTATTATTGTTGAGAGAACTTGCACTAGTGAAAGTATGAACCTTAGGCCTTGTTTCCTAGCATTGCAATACCGTTTACGCACACTTTTACCTCTTGTTACCTTGCTGTTTTTATAATTTCAGATTAGAAAAACCTTTATCTACCATCCATATTGCACTTGTATCACCATCTCTTCGCCGAATTAGTGCACCTATACAATTTACCATTGTATTGGGTGTGTTGGGGACACAAGAGACTCTTTGTTATTTGGTTGCAGGGTTGTTTGAGAGAGACCATCTTCATCCTACGCCTCCCACGGATTGATAAACCTTAGTTCATCCACTTGAGGGAAATTTGCTACTGTCCTACAAACCTATGCACTTGCAGGCCCAACAACGTCTACAAGAAGAACGTTGTGTAGTAGACATCAGAGGGCACAATAGGACAACAACATAACCACAAGCAAATTAAACCAATCATAGCAATTCATCAATCACCGATAGGACAATGAAAATCTACTCAAACATCATTGGATGGCAACACATCATTGGATAATAATATGAAGCATAAGGCACCATGTTCAAGTAGAGGGTACAACGGGTTGCGGGAGAGTGGACCGCTGAATATAGATGGGGGAAGGTGATGGAGATGTTGATGAAGATGGCGAAGGTGTTCGTGTAGATCGCGGTGATGATGATGGCCCCCGACGGCGTTCCGGCGCCACCGGAAGCAAGGGGGAGAGAGCCCCCCTTCTTCTTCTTCTTCCTTGACCTTCTCCCTAGATGGGAGAAGGGTTTCCCCTCTAGTCCATGGTCTCCATGGTGTGGGAAGGGCGAGAGCCCCTCCGAGATTGGATCTGTCTCTTTGTCTCTCTCTGTTTTTGCGTTCCTGGATTCTGCCCTTTCACTGTTTCTTTTATATCTGAAGATCCATACTCCGATTGGACTGAAAATTTCGCCCAAATTTTTCTCCGAAAATTAGCTTTCTTGCGGCAAAAGAAGATCGTCAACCGCCTTACGGGGTGCCCACGAGGGCCAGGGGCGCGTTCCCTTGTCTCGTGACACCCTCGGGCACCGTCTTGCGTTGGTTTTTTTCCCCAAAAATCATAAATATTCCAAAAATGATCTCCGTTCATTTTTATCCCGTTTGGACTCCGTTTGATATGGGGTTTCTGCGAAACATAAAACATGCAACAAATAGGAACTGGCACTAGGCACTGGATCAATATGTTAGTCCCAAAAATAATATAAAAAGTTGCCAAAAGTATATGAAAGTTGAATAATATTGGCATGGAACAATCAAAAAATATAGATACGACGGAGACGTATCAGCATCCCCAAGCTTAATTCCTGCTCGTCCTTAAGTAGGTAAATGATTAAAATAATAATTTTTGATGTGGAATGCTACCTCGCATAATCTTGATCATATATCTAATCATGGCATGAATATTAAGACACGAGTGATTCAAAGCAATAGTCTATCATTTGACATAAGAACAATAATACTTCGAGCGTACTAATAAAGCAATCATGTCTTTTCAAAACAACATGACCAAAGAAAGTTATCCCTACAAATCGTATAGTCTGTCTATGATCCATCTTCATCACACAAAATATTCAAAATCATGCACAACCCCGATGACAAGCCAAGCAATTGTTTCATACTTTTGACGTTCTCAAACCTTTTCAACTTTCACGCAATACATGAGCGTGAGCCATGGATATAGCACTATAGGTGGAATAGAGTATGATGGTGGAGGTTATGTGGAGAAGACAAAAAGGGAGAAAGTCTCACATTGACACGGCTAATCAACGGGCTATGGAGATGCCCATCAGTTGATGTCAATGCGAGGAGTAGGGATTTCCATGCAACGGATGCACTAAGAGCTATAAGTGTATGAAAGCTCAAACTGAAACTAAGTGGGTGTGCATCCAACTTGCTTGCTCATGAAGACCTAGGGCATTTGAGGAAGCCCGTCGTCCGAATATACAAGCCAAGTTCTATAATGAAAATTCCCACTAGTATATGAAGGTGACAATATAGGAGACTCTCTATATGAAGAACATGGTGCTACTCTGAAGCACAAGTGTGGTAAAAGGATAGTAACATTGCCCCTTTTCTTTTTTCTTCTTTTTATTTTTATTTTTTTGGGCGGGCTTCTTTGGCCCCTCTTTTTATTTAGGCTTCTTTGGCCTCTTTCTTTTATGGAGCAATGCTCTATAATGATGATCATCACACTTTATTTACTTACAACTCAATATTACAACTCGATACTAGGACAAAGATATGACTCCATATGAATACCTCCGGCGGTGTACCGGGATGTGGAATGATCTAGCATAGCAATGACATAAAAAACAGACAAGCCATGAAAACATCATGCTAGCTATCTTACGATCATGCAAGGCAATATGACAATGAATGCTCAGGTCATGTATATGATGATGATGGAAGTTGCATGGCAATATATCTCGGAATGGCTATGGAAATGCCATGATAGGTAGGTATGGTGGCTGTTTTGAGGAAGATATAAGGAGGCTTATGTGTGATAGAGCGTATCATATCACGGGGTTTGGATGCACCGGCGAAGTTTGGACCAACTCTCGAGGTGAGAAAGGGCAATGCACGCTACTGAAGAGGCTAGCAATGATGGAAGGGTGAGAGTGCGTATAATCCATGGACTCAACATTAGTCATAAAGAACTCACATACTTATTGCAAAAATTTATTAACCATTGAAACAAAATACTACATGCATGCTCCTAGGGGGGAGGTTGGTAGGAGTTAACCATCGCGCGCCCCCGACCTCCACACAAAGGATGACAATCTAAAAAAATATCTCATGCTCCAACTTCGTTACATAACGGTTCACCATACGTGCATGCTACGGGAATCGCAAACCTCAACACAAGTATTTCTACTAATCCACAGTCACCTACTAGCATGACTCTAATATCACCATCTTCATATTGCAAGACTATTGCAAGGAATCAAACATATCATATTCAGCGATCTACAACTTTATGTAGGATTTTATGACTAACCATGTGAATGTCCAATTCCTGTCATCTCTCTAAATAGATATAAGTGATGCAAGAGAGTTTAATTCTTTCTACAAAATATATGCCCACGCTCTAACAAATAGAAGTGAAGCAAAAGAGCATTCTACAAATGGCGGTTTTCTAAGTGAAGAGAAACACGTAATCCAAACTTCAAATGATATAAGTGAAGCACATGAAGCATTCTATAAAGCCATACTCAAAAGATTTAAGTGAAGTGCAATGAGCATTCTATAAATCAACCAAGGACTATCTCATACCAGCATGGTGCATAAAAGAAAAGTGAAAACTAAAAGCAAAAGATGCTCCAAGACTTGCACATATCGCATGAACGAAACGAATACAAAAACATACCGATACTTGTTGAAGAAAGAGGGGATGCCTTCCAGGGCATCCCCAAGCTTAGATGCTTGAGTCTCCTTGAATATTTACTTGGGGTGCCTGTGGTATCCCCAAGCTTGAGCTCTTGCCTCTCCTCCTTTTCCTCATATTGAGACCTTCTCGATCAAACACTTCATCCACACAAAACTTCAACAGAAAACTCGGTAAGATCCATTAGTATAATAAAGCAAATCACTACTCTAAGTACTGTTGCAAACCAATTCATATTTTGTTTTTGCATTATAGCTACTGTAATATAACTTTTCCATGGCTTAATCCACTAATAGGAATTGATAGTTTCATCAAAACAAGCAAACTATGCATCAAAAATAGAATCTGTCAAAAACAAAACAGTCTGTACTAATCTGAACATGCACCATACTTATGGTACCCCAAAAATTCTAGCAAAATTCGGAAAAATAAAAAAATTGTACAGAAATACATTGCAAAAGAATCAGAACCATTTGACGTTCCAGTAAAAAATGTAAAATCTTGCACTACAACCAAAGTTTCTGTCCTGCACCGCACAAACCAACAAGCATTGTAAACATCCTAAAGGCAAACCTTGGCACATTATTTTTATAATACAATGGAATTTTACAAGGGGATAATTATTTTTGTTGAAAAGTTTCTGTAATCAAGATTCAAAAAGTTTCCGTGAGCATGAACAAAGTTCAAGGCTAGCTCCCACTTTAACAATGCTCGTCTTTCTCACTTTCGCTTTCCTTTTTTGAAAAGTTTTGGGTTCCCCTCTTTATTTATTTTTTGTTTTTAAACTTTATGAAAGCACTCAACATAAATAAATGACTCTATAAAACTTCCGGGTTGTCTCCTAGCAGCGCTTTCTTTAAAGCCATTAAGCTAGGCATATAGTGCTCAAGTAATGGATCCACCCGGATCCCAAGGTATATCAAAGCCAATTTTAATTAACAATGATTTGTAATTTAGCAGTGAGCAAAAAGTAACATATATCATGCAACAACAAAGTCTAACTCTCTTCCTATGCATCGGCATGTCATAAAAGAAGAATTCATGCACACCAAGTAAAGGCCAATGCATAGTATAAGCAGTTTCTTGCAATTTTATCATATTGGAAACATAGATAGGTGGAGATAAAGTTCCTCTCTCATAATAACTGCAAGTAGGAGCAGAAAGCACGTGCATATTATATCTATCAAAATCGTCATGTGTAGTAGTAAAACGCAACTCATCAATATAATCCTTAATAAGCACAAACTTCTCCGATATAGTGTAGTTTGGAGAATTCAAAAAGATAATAGGACTATCATGCGTGGGTGCAATAGCAACAATTTCATGTTTAACATAAGGAAATATAGCAAGTTCATCTCCATAAGCATAATTCATATTGTCATCTTGGACACAAGCATAGCAAGCATCATCAAAAAGGGATATTTCAAACGAATTAAAGGGATCACAACAATCATCATAGCTATCATCCTCGGTAAGCATGAAGGGAAATAAAACAATGTATGAGTTAAAGAGTTACTCTCATTAGAAGGTGGGCACGGGTAGCTAATCCATTCTTCCTCCTTTTGTTCTTCACTCTCCTCATCATCTTTTTCATCTAATGAGCTCACAGTTTCATCAATTTCTTCTTCGATAGACTCCTGCAAAATATTAGACTCTTCTTGGGTAGCGGAGACTTTCTCAATAAACGCATCAATATCGGAGTTATATTCATAATTCTCATAGCAATATTTCAATATAGCAAAATTTTCAGGCCTATAAACATCATCATCAAAAGCTTCATACTTTTCAAACAAAGATTCAATTTCATAAGCACCCTTAAAAGCAACAAATTCCTGAATGTGTTCAACATCATAGTAATCATATATACCATTAGCATAAGAAGCTAAGGTTTCATTAACATTAAATTCGCATGAAAAGGGAAGGTGTGGAGCCTTCATCCTAGAGCAACAAGTATAATCATATCCCCAGCATAGTTGACGAGCATACCAATGCAACATATGAATTTGATCCCATAAAAGTTTCCCTTTTTGTGTCAAGCGATAATCCCTAAAGTATTCACGTTGATCCAATGTGTCTCCCATAACATAATTGAATGGGTTTTTTCAGGATTATCAAAGTAGTACATAATATTTTTCACATAAACAACATCGAGGGTTTTAGGAGGTTCCCCATCTCCATGAGTAGCAAGTACACCTAATTTTTTTGGTATTTCGTATTCCATATCCATAACTAAAGATAGAGAACAACTAAGAACAACAAGTAAAAATTACTTAGAGATAAAGCAAACAAGCACACACGAGAATATTCACCCCACGCTATGACTCCCCGGCAATGGCGCCAGAAAAAGGTCTTGATAATCCACAAGTATAGGGGATAATTGTAGCCTCTTTTGATAAGTAAGAGTGTCGAACCCAAGGAGGAGCTAAAGGTAGAACAAATATTCCCTCAAGTTCTATCGACCACCGATACAACTCTACGCACGCTTGACGTTCGCTTTACCTAGAACAAGTATGAAACTAGAAGTACTTTGTAGGTGTTGTTGGATAGAATTGCAAGATAATAAAAGGCCCATAAATAAAAAGTAGGAGCTGTTTAGATAAAGAAGCAATAAAGTAAATATAGCGAGTGTGGAAATGTGGTGGTAGGAGTTGTGAAATTTTCCCTCAGCAATTGACTACTTTACTAGACCGATAGCAAGTTTTATGTGGGAGAGGCATAAGCTAACATACTTTCTCTTCTTGGATCATATGTACTTATGATTGGAACTCTAGCAAGCATCCGCAACTACTAAAGATCATTAAGGTAAAACCCAACCATAGCATTAAAGCATCAAGTCCCCTTTATCCCATATGCCACAACCCCCTTACTCGGGTTTATGCTTCTGTCACTCAAGCAACCCACTATAAGCGAATCATGAACGTATTACAACACCCTACAGCGGGAATCCCTCATGCTTGCGCGACACGGAGGGCACAATAGGACAGCAACATAACCACAAGCAAATTAAACAAATCATAGCAATTCATCAATCACCGATAGGACAATGAAAATCTACTCAAACATCATTGGATGGCAACACATCATTGGATAATAATATGAAGCATAAGGCACCATTTTCAAGTAGAGGGTACAGCGGGTTGCGGGAGAGTGGACCGCTGAATATAGATGGGGGAAGGTGATGGAGATGTTGGTGAAGATGGCGGAGGTGTTGGTGTAGATCGCGGTGGTGATGATGGCCCCCGACGGTGTTCCGGTGCCACCGGAAGCAAGGGGGAGAGAGCCCCCGTTCTTCTTCTTCTTCCTTGACCTTCTCCCTAGATGGGAGAAGGGTTTCCCCCCTGGTCCATGGTCTCCGTGGCGTGGGAGGGGCGAGAGCCCCTCCGAGATTGGATCTGTCTCTCTGTCTCTCTCTGTTTTTGCGTTCCTGGATTCTGCCCTTTCACCGTTTCTTTTATATCCAGAGATCCGTAACTCCGATTGGACTGAAACTTTCGCCTAGATTTTTCTCCGAAAATTAGCTTTCTTGCGGCAAAAGAAGAGCATCAACCGCCTTATGGGGTGCCCACGAGGGTCAGGGGCGCGCCCCCTGCCTCATGACACCATCAGGCACCGTCTCGCGTTGGTTTTTCTTCCCAAAAGCATAAATATTCCAAAAATGATCTCGGTCCATTTTTATCCCGTTTGGACTCTGTTTGATATGGGGTTTCTGCGAAACATAAAACATGCAACAAACAGGAACTGGCACTGGGCACTGGATCAATATGTTAGTCCCAAAAATAATACAAAAAGTTGCCAAAAGTATATGAAAGTTGAATAATATTGGCATGGAACAATCAAAAATTATAGATACGACGGAGACGTATCATCCCGCCGGCACTTGTTTGAGCGGCTGGAGCATGAAGAGCAGATATTGAAGAAGCACGACAGCCGTTGGATGGACATCCAACAGTCAG
The DNA here is from genome assembly GCF_018294505.1 of Triticum aestivum. Lineage (NCBI taxonomy): Eukaryota > Viridiplantae > Streptophyta > Magnoliopsida > Poales > Poaceae > Triticum > Triticum aestivum. The sequence goes on along the minus strand of NC_057798.1, from coordinate 138,100,464 downwards.
TGCTCTCGTGTGTTAGTTGACAGGGCGTTGCGTGTGCGTCAAACTTTTTTTATGAAAGCATACGCGTCAACCTGTAGTAGGCACACAAGTCAGCCTCAAATCTGTGGAAAACAGCATACAACCCATCTACCATTAATTCTAATAATGTATAGCCCATTTGCTAATTCTTAAGATTTTTTTGGAGCCCATCTTCTTTTTGTTAGCATTACACCCTATATTGTGGCCACGGTTAAAAAGTATACGAAATTTTGCATATTTTGGTGTGGTCAACTGTTTTTAATCTAGAAATATTGATTCACATTCAAACTATTTTGAAAAATAATTATATAAATATAAAATCCAAATAATTGTCCACACATAAAAATCAATCGAATTTAAAATCTTGTAATGAAAAAAAATTGAAACTAATTCCCGGTTTGATGTGTTTTAAAAACGTACAACCCATTTCTGGGCAAACCGAACGAAACTCTCCTCGTCTTGAAAGATTTGCAGCCCAGCAGGGCCGATAAAGCAAGTAGGCCTCGTTTGGGTATTTCTTTAAAAAAATAGAACTGGGCTAGCCATTTTCAGCAAGAAAGAAACACAACTGGGCTCATGATGTGGTAAACATAAATAAAACCCTGGCTAGACGAGTCATAGCCCCCGCACAGCCCCGTTGTTACCCTGATCCGTCGCTAGAACTAGTATAAGTAACTTGTTCCCCAAAAAAAACTACGCCGACCTACTGGGTCCCTGGTGTCAGCCGCTCGTAGTGTAATTCTCTCGTTTATTGACTACGTTGACAATGGCGTGAGCCCTAGATGTCCAACCATTAGGAGGAACCATATTTTTGGGCTTGTAATATAGAGACACTTTCTTGCATACTGCCATGACGCTGGTGGGTCCCTACTATCATCCTCTCCACGTACAGTCATCTCCTTGTTCCTCTCGATTGTTGACAATGTTGACAATGCAAGAGGGCGGCGGACCGCGCACGGCGAGCGAACCAAGGCTGCAAGGCGGAGGACGGAGGCGAGGCCTCGGACGGAACAAACAGGAGCCGTGGAAGATGCGCCGGTCCAGTCGCAGGCAGAGGGAAGTATGAGGGTTGACTGGTTCGGGTGCGGGTGCGTGTTGGGGCTGATGTCGCCGAAGAATAATAGGATGTGTTGGGTAATAGAGGGAGGGACTAGCCAACATTGGAGGGCACGTACGGTAGGGCGGCGGAGGCGCAGCCAGCCATGGGAGGCGGGAGCAGGCGGAGTCGACGGGTTGGTTTGGTTTGGGCGGCTGGAGGAAGAAGAAGACAAGATATAGAAGATACACGACAAATGTTGGATGTCAATCCAATGGGTGGTAGGCAGAATCGTTTGTTGACTGGCTAGTAAGTCGACACCACCTTGGATAGGCTATTTCCTCACGGGTCCCAAATGTCAGAATCCAAATCTGTCATAGTCATGCAGCCTTTCCTATGAAAATTTACAACCCATTTGATGTGCTAGTTCGAAATAAGTTTGTGGGTGCTGGTGTGGGCTAATCACTTGGCTTCTGTAATGCACAGTGAGCTCAAGCAGCCAGCGAGAGTGATGTTATTTCCCTTGGTTGGGATTTGTTACAATATTTCACTCTAAATTAAACGAATGACAAGCCATTTGCCTTGTTTCAAAAAAAATATGACAGTCACAGCCGAGTTGAAAAGGGCAGGAACATCTAACTCCAGCTTACAAACTATACAAAAGCACGAGGGTTAATTGTTCATCAGGTTTACAAAAAAACCCAGGTTGAAAAGGGCAACAATATCTAACTCCAGCACTATTTTCAGCAGTCATAGTCAAATAGGTCAGTTAGGTCCATAGAATGATCATCCTGGGTCGTAAAATTTACTGGATTATGACCACAATATGTTGTGAATAGAAGCCCGACACATTCAGAAGCTCTTTTCCCACCTGAAACTCCTTTTTTTATCTTTGCCATACCCATCCGTCAAAACCATGTTGCTGATAAACTTAAGCCTGATGGACAATAGTAACCTCGCATTCAGCAGGAAGAATGTGACAAATCTAGTGTTTGCGCGTTTGGCTACATATCGTTCTAGCGTTATTGTCTTCAATCGAATCTCATGAGAAGTGAGAAAATCCCGATGCTTACAAATCCACCGATTGGTTATAACTTTCTTACCCCGTCTTGTTGCCTAAATAGACATGAAGATTGAGAACAGTTAAGGTCTAAAAAAAGAGTGTCGAAAGAGCAACAACTGAATGTTTAATTCTAGTACACTATATGCGGGCTTCCAATGTGCGTGAAATTAATCACCTTTATATACAACTTCTCCAAACATGGAAAGCATTGCAGCAAGCCAATAATCTTGTTTAGGTTAAAACTATTCATTTCGATATATAAGATCTTGATAGAATCCAGCACCATTGATAGGCCATCCATGGAGAAACTCTTCATTGAGCATAGAACATAATATTAGTACAAAATGTGTACTCCAAGATGATATATAACTTATGCTCAGAAATTTAAAATGCAGCTTATGGTTACAAGTGTAGATGATAATACAAAGTACCCGAAGAACTGTGGAGCCAAGCACCATATTGAAATTAGCACAGAGATCATGTATTACACCCAAGGTCTCCAGTTTAGGCGCAGAGAGGACGGTTATTTGCAACGGTGAATAACTAGAATCAATGATCAACCTTTGAAGTGAAGGGGCATCTTGGATGATGAGCTGCCTTCCGTCAAAAGAAATTCCAATTCTTACAAGGTTAGGCGACTTTATTTGGAGACAACCGATTCTAACTGTGAAAACAAGCACCAAGCACTCCAGGGCAGGGCAATCGGAGTGTATGATGTTGTGCAATGAGGCCTCCGATATACAAACCCGCACAAGTGAAAGTTTCTTGAGAAATGGGAGTTGAAGGTTTAGTACCAGATTTTCTGGTAGGTAGCATATCGCAAAGGTGGAGGTGTGGAGAGAGGAGGAAAACTGCGAGATGGACATCGGTGCTGAGGGCACAAGTTCATGGTGTTCGGTATGTGGTATGTGATTTCCAGGGGAATAGTAGAACTCAACCAGCTGTAGTTCTATGAATTCGGGGGATTTCAGCCAGGCGTCCACCGTGTAGGGCATGGTATGCTTGCTCAAGTAGCATGACGGGATGCAGAGGCTTTGAACGGAGCGCTGGTGGGAGGAGATGATGGCTCTGGGGATTTCAAAATCATTGAAGAGAGATAGCTGACGACAATCGAGATTAAGGGCACCACCGAATTGAGTGTACTTGGGTGCGGCAGCAATCCTTGGTGGGGAGAAGCGAGATGATCTCCCCAAGGAAAGCGTCCGGGAGATCGCTGATGCGGTCCACCCGAGATTCTACGGGTTCCTGGGATCCGGTGGGGCCGGGGTCGCTGCTTCTCCCTGCGCTGCCGGGTGCGGGATCTAAAACAGGTGTCGCCGTTGGTGGGAGCCTCATCTTCTTGGCGCTGGCGTAAGCCAACTCCATTTTCCTCGAGGGCGTCGCGTCGCGCTCAAGGATTTGAGCAGAGTAACGAATGACGAGCGTAGTTGTAGTGCGAGTGAAGAAGAAGGGGAGCTGGGGTTTTTCTGTAGTAGTGAGGAAGAAGGGTAGCTGGGGTTTTATGTAGGAGTGAGGTGAGGAATTTGGGGGTACAAGTGGAGCGAGCTGACGTGAGGTGGGTGGGAGCAAGGAGGAAGAAGAGCACCCAGGCTTTTTTGGGGGGCGGTGTGCTGGGTGTGGGTAGCGCCTCTCATTCAGTAAATATATGGGCTTTTGAATTGATTTTACTATTTACTAGTGTGGATGGGCTGTTTTGTCTTGGGCCCAGAGAAACAATTACTACTAGTACAGTGGAGACACTCTACAGCTACCTAGAAAAACAATTACTACTAGTACAGTGGATACAATACCGCTTCTGGCTCCTCCTAGGTCACTGAAACTTCTGCGCCACTGGTCTTCTTCTGCCGTGGAAGGTGGACGAGCACAGTGCCCGTTGTCGTTGACTGCGCCGCCGCCACACGCATCTCCGTGAGCCGCGTCACACGCGAGGCCCAGCCGCAAGTCGGCGTGGCCGCATTAGCCCGCCTCTCCATTGACCTGGGCCAGGCCCAGCAAGGTGAGCCCCGGTCGGCCCTCTATCCCTCGCCCTGGGCACTTTTTAGCTGTCCAACGCCCGCTGTTGTGTGTCTGTGATTTTGCCGAGTCCTGGAATTTTATCAGCATGTATGCATGTTTATGTTGTTGTAACTTTGTGCATGTCTATCCGTTGGGGGTGTATAATATGTCAAAATGTTCATCTCGTGATGCTCTCCATGATGGAGTAGTTTTCATTTATGTTCCTTTTCTTATTGATGCCTTCATCTTCGTTGCAAAACTGCTAAATGATATAAACTGTTGTAATCTGCTGATTGTTAACATCAAGTATGCATCTTGTGAGTGGTATAACTTTGTCCCTGTTGATCCTATGATGATGATCTTGATATGCACATGTTCTGCTCTTCATGCTCTACATGTTGGTGTGCTTTGCATTCATGTTAGGGTGCATTTTGACATCTTAATCCCTGTTGCAAAAGTGCATGTTGTTGTTAACTGCTGAAAACTGCTGTAACTTGCCTAATTGTCATTTTTTATCTTTTTGTGTGATTTTCTTTTGAGTACCATGTCTACATGTTTTAAGAGCATAATCATGCCATATTTACAGGGGTGCAATCAGTGTATTTTTTTATGCCATGTAGTGAGTGCACAAAGCTTGTGAAGTGAGCTACTTGTTGTTAATGTTCTGTCAATGCTAAATCTGTAATATCATGATGCCATGTTTGCTTGATGCTACCAAATAATCCATGCATAATATGGAGATGCTTAGTTGACATGTTTTGTTTTCCATGTCATGCTCTATCATGCCATTCCTTGTGATGCCTTATATATGTCATGTAGCATATATTTTCATTGCCATGAACATGCCTACCTGTTGTTCCAGATTTCTGTTAACTTCACGATGCCTTGTTGTGAGCTTGATACTAATTAATTCATGCCTCGTTTGGAGATGCTCCAATTACATGATTTGAATTATGCTATGAGTACTATGTTCATATGCCATGGTTGTAAATTTTGGGTATCATATGCCTCTGTTCCATGCTTGCAGACATGCTACCATAATGTTGTTGTTCTGTACTTTATGAAACTGTTGGTTCCCACTAATCGATCATCCATATGTATATGATGCCATGATGTTATTTGCTCTTTGTTATGTGTACTTTGATTCCATGCCCTTGGTTGCTATGTTTACTTGCTGTAGCTTGTCTCTTTCTTGCTCTCAAGTTGCCATCATATTAACTCTCCTCATGCATATGCTCCTGTGTTATAAAGTTGCTTTTTGGATTGATCATATTGGTTTAATCTTGATGCCTATGAACCTAAACCTTAATGATATTTGAAGTATGTTATCTGTACATGAAGTGCATGTCAAGTTTGTGCTCATATGATACCTGTAGCATGTTGTTTTTTGATTGCAAAGTGCCTACTTGTTTGGAGTGTATGTGTTGCACCATTGCTCCGTTATGAGCATGCTCTATATGAAACTTGCTTATAATTGCATGTAGTTTCATATTATCATGTTGTATCCATGTTTTGAGAGTGTTTGCTTGATGTTTGAATGCATTTTGCATCAATGCCATGTTTAACTTGTTTTGCTCATATCTTCTAGGCCGTAGCTCCGAATTAACTTTATATGTAACTTGACTAGAATTTCGTGTAGATCATCTTGGTGCATCTTAACTTGCTATTTAACAACTTGAACATAAGGTTAATTCAGATCTGGACCAATTTCGAAATTTGCATATGAGGACTTACCGGATTTGTTATATGTTATTCCGGCCTCATTTAAACTTGCTTTGATGTGTTGCTCTTGTATGCATCATCTCTTGCCATGAGTAGCATCATATAGCCTTGTCATGCATCATACTTCGTTGAGCATCATGTCATGTTTATGTGTTGTGTGTTTACCATGTTGTTTGCTCCTTTCTGGTTGTGCTTCTTCTCGATAGTTCCTGTTCCGTTGTGATCGTGAGGATTCAGTCGACTACGCTTGGTTTGTCTTCACCCGTTCATCTTCTTCATGGACTCGTTCTTCTTCCTAGCGGTATTTCAGGCAAGATGACCGTTACCCTGGATCTCACTACAATCATTGCTATGCTAGTTGCTTTGTTCTATCGCTATGCTGCGCTACCTATCACTTGTTTATCAAGCCTCCCAAATTGCTATGTCAGCATCTAACCTTTTCACCTTCCTAGCAAACAGCTATTTGGCTATGTTACCGCTTTGCTCAGTCCCTCTTATAGCATTGTTAGTTGCAGGTGAAGTTCAATATTTCTCCATGTTGGAACAGGATTATTTTGGGATATCACAATATCTCTTATTTTTAACTAATGCATCTATATACTTGGTAAAGGGTGGAAGGCTCAGCCTTATGCCTGGTATTTTGTTCCACTCTTGCCGCCTTAGTTTCTGCCATACCAGTGTTATGTTCCTTGATTTTGCGTTCCTTATGTGGCTGGGTTTATGGGAACCCCTTGACAGTTTGCTTTGAATAAAACTCGTCCAGCAAGGCCCAACCTTGGTTTTACATTTGCCTAACAACCTATAACCTTTCCCTTGGGAGTAATTAACTCGAGGGTCATCTTTATTTTAAACCCCATGGGCCAGTGCTTCTCTAAGTGTTGGTCCGAACCAGGCAGACTGCGGGGCCACCATGGGGCAACTCGAGGTCTGGTTTTACTCATAGACTGACCTATTCGTTGTGCCCTGAGAACGAGATATGTGCAGCCCCTATCGGGATTTGTCAGCACAATCCCACGGTCTTGGTGGTCTTGTTTTACCATTGCCGAAATGTCTTGTAACCGGGATTCCGATACTGATCGGGTCTTCCCAGGAGAAGGAAGATCCTCCGTTGGTCATGAGAGCTTATAATGGACTAAGTTGGGACAACCCTGCAGGGTATAAACTTTCGAGAGCTGTGCCCGCGGTTATGTGGCAGATGGGAATTTGTTAATATCCGGTTGTAGAGAACTGGACACTTGACTTAGCTAAAATGCATCAACCGTGTGTGTAGCCGTGATGGTCTCTTTTCGGCAGAGTCCAGGAAGTGAACATTGTTTGGGTTATGTTTGGACATAAGTAGTTTCAGGATCACTTCTTGATCATTACTAGTTTGCGACCGTTTGTGTAGCTTCTCATCTTATTCTTGTATTCATAAGTTAGCCACCATAATATGCTTAGTCGCAGCTGCAACCTCACCACTTATCCATTCCATACCCTTTAAGCTTTACTAGTCTTGATACCCATGGTAATGGGATTGTTGAGTCCTCGTGGCTCACATATTACTACAAGTACAGTTGCAGGTGCAGGTTATGCGATGATCATGACGTGAGAGCGATGCTTGCTTGTCTTGAGTTCTTCTTCTTAGTCATTCAGGGGATAGGTTCCTCGTCGGTAGTCTGGGCTAGCAGGGTGGATGTCGTTTGAGTTTCTGTTTGTGTTTCATCCGTACTCGGATGTTGCTCTTATGTATGATGTTATTGTATTCGTGTGGCATCGTATGCCCCTTGTATGTATCCCCAACTATTATGTAATGGTACGGTGTAATGATATCCACCTTGCAAAAGCATCTCCAATATGGGCTTCTATCCTTGGTGGGACCTCCAAGTTCCTTTAGGATAGGGTCGCATATTGGGCGTGAAAAGTTGGTATCAGAGCCTCGACCAACCATAGGAGCCCCCCCCCCCTTGATTTTTTGTAGTTTGGCCGTTGTCGAGTCTAGAAGTGAAATGTTTTCGGAGTCTAGTTATATCGGAGAGTAGGAATTCTTTTTACTCCTCAAACCCTTTGTCGCTCTGGTGAGGAATCTTGACATAGGTGTTTTGAATTACTCCTCTTCCCCTTCAAATTTTTCTTAGGATCACGAGGTTAGTTTTTCATTCTTTGGTTCTCAGCTCTTTTCATCCGGTGCATTTCTCGTCAAGTTGAATCGAGCCTCTTCATCTTTGCCAAGTTCAATCCTCAGTTGTTTTCTTTTTCCCACCCGCCCACCCTTTTTCTTCTCAGAGCCCGAGTCCGTAATCGAGTATCCATCCTACTCGTGTGAAGCCTTTGCATTCTTTCAACCGGTGTTTTCCCTTCAAGCTATTCGTCTGTTCTCCCTTCCAAGTTGCCTTTGTTTTTCCCGCCCTCCCACCCCTTTTTCTTCCCAGAGCTTGAGTCTCTATTTGAGCATCAATTGCATTCATGCAAAGCCTCTTCAGTCTTTCGTCAATTATTTCTACCGGTGAATTCTCGTCTCGTTTGACATTCTTCGTCTCTTTTTCTTCTCCGGTCGACTCACTTCATGTTTTTTGGTGTTCATCATATTCTTTTCCTTGGATCAAGTGTTCCCCTTGTTCGTTTGCCTGTAAACATTTAATCATTCCTGAGTTCAGAAGACATCTCAGGAGATTCTTTTGTGTTCCAATTAATTTGAGGTTGTCACCTCATTCAAATATTTCAAATGTTTAAGTGCATCATCTATCATTCGACAATCCTTTCCAACGGTGTTTTCTCTTCAGTGAGCCCTAACCCACAGGTCTTTTCCCAGGATCTTACCTAACTCTTCTAATTTTCTGGAGCTATTCCCAAATTCTTTTCCAAGTGTGACGTAAAATGAATTCCATCAATCATATGCCTTCTCCAAGATCGCTTTCAAATTCTTTTCATTGTTGGCTCAACCTCTTCGCTTTTCATTCTCCCGGAGTATCTAATCAATTTTGGTGGTGTTTCTCATCGTCACTTGAAGATCGAAGAAGAGTTTTTCCTCTAAATCTTGTCTGTTCTCTCGAAGATTCGTGGTTCTAGCTTCATGTTATCCTTGCGAATTATTCCAATTGTCAGTTATTCTTTTCTTACCCATCCGGAGTATGTCAGGAGTTATTTTCCGTTTCCTTTCACCGGAGGCCATCATTCCAGAAGAATTCTTCGTCCTCACATTCCAGCTGTCGTTATCCAATTATCCCGACGCATCTGTCAAGTATTCAAGTAATCTTTAATCAGCTCGTGATCTCTTTGTTCTTTTGCATCTAAATCCCCTCAAGCATATTTGTTCTTCTAATTCTTCCCGGTGATTCATTATGTGTCATCAATCATTTTCGAATTCTTACGTTGGTTCCTTCAGATTCCTTTTCATTTGTTATCATATCAATTCGTTCGTTCTTTCCAATCCTACCGGTGGTTCATGAAGACTTTCTCAAGTTTTGTGCTATATCCCCCTTAATCCTTTTCAACAAGAATAAGTAGTATGCAAAAATCCATTGCTTGTCATCAATTTAATTGGATGAAGGAAAAGCATACAATAAATCTTATCCTTGTTTCCTCGAAGCAATTAATCCCTTCCTTCGGAGTTTGTTCATGATGAATAATTTCGCGGTTCGAAGTGTTTTCATCTTTTCTTTTTCAGAGTTCAAATTTCCACAGCCATTTCGTCGGAACCTCCATCTAAGTCACCGCAAGGCTTGATCTTATTCTTTCATCCTTCATTCTATCTCATCATCCTTTTGTCACCGGAGTTCTTCATGATTTAATCCATTCTTCAAGAGTTCATCAAGAATTTTGTTGGAGGAGTTTAAGTATCTTTTCTTCTCATGTCTCGAAGTGCAAATAATTCTCCATTTTCTTCTGAAGTGGAGTTTTGCATTTCTTCGTTCTTCTCAGCTATTCAGACATTCAGGTTGTGGTATAATTTCACCTCAAGTTTTGAGATGTTTTTGATAAGTCCATAACAAGCTTATTCTTTTGTTGTAGATTTTCTCAACAACTCCGTTCTACCCTTCCTCTAAGGATTCTATCGAATTCATTCATGGTGGAAGTTGTTGTGCTCTTATGTGTTCTTTTCAGTCCATTATTTGAATTCTTCTGAAGGCATTGCATTGTTTATCTTGTCAAGTGTCATTCCATCTTTTGAAGTTCATGTTCTATTCCTTCCATTTTCAGTCGGAGTGCTGCCCAAATTCTTATGTTATTTTTCCTTTTCTATCTTGTTCTAACCGGAGTGGATTCTATGTCCATCCTATTCCTTCAGCTTTGATTCTCATCATATCCGACGTTCCTCTTTCTACCCGAGTGCTCTCGACTTGGTTTATCTTTTCTCTTGCACTCTTACTTCACCTCTTCCTCTTTCTCTTTCGTCTCGTTCCTAAGATCTCGGGACGAGATCTCTTATTAGTGTAGGAGAGTTGTAATGCCCCAAATCCGATGTGCCAGGTGTCTTCCAGTTATTCGCCGTCGTTGCCATGTCATTTGCTTGTGTGTTGCATTTTGCCATGTCATCTTCTGCATTTCATCTGCATGTTTTTCAAAACTTGCATCCGTCGGGTTCCCCCGGTTCTCTCCGTTGTCCGTTCTGAGCCCAACCACACAAGCACGCGCCCGCGACACCTCCGAAATATTATTTTATAAGTGGCATTAAAATGTCCTCGGAATGGGGTGAAATTTGGCGTGCGGTCTTATTATAGTGTAGGTAGATCGCCTGTCAAATTTCATTGCATTCAGAGTCCGTTTGATAGCCCAACCGTTAAATATATAGCGGTACCATTGCCGGTACCTTCGTCGGATGTTTCGGTCTTCGAAACTGCCGCCGGGCCTCTCTCTCTTCTCTCCTCTCAGCCCAACCCCTCTTCACAGCCCACCTCTCCTAGCCCCTCTCCTAGCCCCTCTTTCTATTTATAGACCCCTACCCTGCCTATTTTGGATGAAACCCTAGCTCCTAGCCCTCCACGTAGCACCAGCCGCCGCCAGCCTCATTTTCCGCGCCGGCCACCTCCCGTCCGCCACTTGGTGCCGCCCCACTCGCCACCGCCGCCGCTCCAGTCACGTCCAAGCTAATGGAAGAGCGCCAAGATCCCCCGCAGCCCTCCTCCCAACGCCGGGCCCGCTGGAGCCCATCCGCGGCCCGCCCCGAGCCAATCTGGGCCCGAGCCGCTGCACGCCCCTACGCCTCCCCGATCCCGCTCCCTGCCCGAGCCGCTCGCGTGTCTTCTCCTCGCTCGATCCCATCGCTGCCTCCGGCCGGTCGCCGGAGCTTCGCCGGACCAGCGACCCCAGGCCAGATCCGCCGCCCACTCCCTTCTTGTCATTCCCTCTCTCTAACTCCTGTCCCTCTCACCCGATCTCTCTCGCTGGTACCTCGTCGCCACCATGTCCAAGGAGTGCCGCCACCGAGCTCCATTCAATGTGGTGCCGAGGGATCCGAGGCATCCCGTACCAGATCTGGCCTCTGCTCTCTTCCCCGCATCCATTCCCGACCTCCGTGCTTGCCGCTGTTGCTAGAGAGGCCCCCTGCCACCGGTATTCTTCTGTCATGGAAGGTGGACGAGCGCAGCGCCCGCTGCCGTTGACTGCGCTGCCACCGCACGTGTCTCCGTGGCCCCATCCCATGCGAGGCCCAGCCGCAAGCCGGCCTGGCCGCGTTGGACCGCCTCTCCACCGACCTGGGCCAGGCCCAGCAAGGTGAGCCCCGGCCGGCCCTCTACCCCTCGCCCTGGGTACTTTTTAGCTCAAATGCCCGATGTCGTGTGTCTGTGATTTTGCTGTCCTGGAATTTTATCAGCATGTATGCATGTTTGTGTGGCTATAACTTTGTGCATGCCTATCCGTTGGCGGTGTATAATATGTCAAAATGTTCATCTCGTGATGATCTTCGTGATGGGTAGTTTACATTCAGGTTCCTGTTCATATTTACGCCTTAATATTCTTTGCAAAACTGCTAAGTGATATAAACTGTTGTAATCTACTGATTGTTAACATCATATATGCATCTTGTGAGTGGTGTAACTTTGTCCCTCTTGATCCTATGATGATGATCTTGATATGCACATGTTCTGATATTCATGCTCTACATGTTGGTGTGCTTTGCATTCACATTAGGGTGCATTTTGACATCTTAATCCCTGTTGCAAAAGTGCATGTTGTTGTTAACTGCTGAAAACTGTTGTTGCTTGCCTATTTGTCATTTTAATATCTTTTTGTGCGATTTTCTATTGAGGGTCATGTCTACATGTTTTAAGAGAATAATCATGCCATTTTTACACGGGTGAAATCCATGTATTTTGTTATGCCATGTAGTGAGTGCATCAAGCTTGTGAAGTCGGCTACTTGATGTTAATGTTCTGTCAATGCTGAATCTGTAATATCATGATGCCATGTTTGCTTGATGCTACCAATTAATCCATGCATAATCTGGAGATGCTTAGTTGAAATGTTTTGTTGTCCATATCATGATCTATCATGCCATTCCTTTTTATGCCTTATATATGTCCTGTAGCATATGTTTTCATTTCCATGAACATGCCTACCTTCTGTTCCAGATATCTGTTGACTTCATGATGCCTTGTTGTGAGCTTGATAATAATTAATCTATGCCTGTTTTGGAGATGCTCCAATTTAATGATTTTAATTATGCTATGATTACTCTGTTAGCATTTCATGTTTGTTAATTTTGGACATCATATGGCTCTGTTCCATGCTTGCAAACATGCTATCATAATATTGTTGTTTTGTACTTTATGAAACTGTTTTAACATTCCATCTTGTCATGTTGGTTCCCACTAATCCATGAGCCATATGTATATGATGCCATGATCTTATTTTCTCTTTGTTTTGTGTACTTGCTATGTTTACTTGCTGTAGCTTGTCTCTTTCTTGCTCTCAAGTTGCCATCATATTAACTCTGCTCATGCATATGCTCCTGTGTTATAAAGTTGCTTTTTACATTGATCATATTGGTTTAATCTTGATGCATATGAACATGAACCTTAATGATATTTGAAGTATGTTATCTTTAAATGAAGTGCATGTCAAGTTTGTGCTCATATGATTCTTGTAGCATGTTGTTTTAATGATTGCAAAATGCCTACTTGCTGTTTTGGTCAGTTTGTCCTTTTAACTTGTTTGGAGTGTATGTGTTGCACCGTTGCTCCGTTTTGAGCATGCTCTATATGAAACTTGCTTAGAATTGCATGTAGATTCATATTATCATGTTGCATACATGTTTTGAGAGTGTTTGCTTGTTGTTTGAATGCATTTTGCATCAATGACATGTTTAACTTGTTTTGCTCATATCTTCTAGGCCGTGGCTCCGAATTAAGTGAACTTTATATGTAACTTGACTAGAATTTCATGTAGATAATCTTGGTGCACTCAACTTGCTGTTTAGCAAATTGAAGCTAAGGTTAATTCAGATCTGGACCAATTTCGAAATTTGCATAGGAGGACTTACCGGATTTGTTATATGTTGTTCCGACCTCATTTAAACTTGCTTTGATGTGTTGCTCTTGTATGCATCATCTCTTGCCAGGAGTAGCATCATATAGCCTTGTCATGCATCATACTTGGTTGAGCATCATGCCATGTTTATGTGTTGTGTGCTTACCATGTTGTTTGCTCCTTTCCGGTTGTGCTTCTTCTCGATAGTTCCCGTTTCATTGCGATCGTGAGGATTCGTTCGACTATGCTTGGTTCGTCTTCACTCGTTCGTCTTCTTCATGGACTCGTTCTTCTTCCTAGCGGGATTTCAGGCAAGATGACCGTTACCCTGGATCTCACTACTATCATTGCTATGCTAGTTGCTTCGTTCTATCGCTATGCTGTGCTACCTATCACTTGTTTATCAAGCCTCCCAAATTTCCATGTCAGCATCCAACCTTTTCACCCTTCCTAGCAAACAGTTGTTTGTCTATGTTACCGCTTCGATCAGCCCCTCTTATAGCATTGTTAGTTGCAGGGGAAGTTGAACATTGCTCCATGTTGGAACATGATTATTTTGGGATATCACAATATCTCTTATTTTTAATGGATGCATCTATATACTTGGTAAAGGGTGGAAGGCTCAGCCTTATGCCTGGTGTTTTGTTCCAGTCTTGCCGCCTTAGTTTCTGTCAAACCGGTGTTATGTTCCTTGATTTTGCATTCCTTATGCGGCTGGGTTTATGGGAACCCCTTGACAGTTTGCTTTGAATAGAAGTCCTCCAGCAAGTCTCAACCTTGGTTTTACATTTGCCTAACAACCTATAACCTTTCCCTTGGGAGTAATTAACCTGAGGGTCATCTTTATTTAAACCCCTCCCCCAGATCAGTGCTTCTCTAAGTGTTGGTCCGCCCCGGGCAAACTGCAGGGCCACCGGCGGGGCAACTTGAGGTCTGGTTTTACTCGTATGCAGACCTATTCGTTGTGCCCCGAGAACGAGATATGTGCAGCTCCTATCGGGATTTTTTTGGCACAGTCAGGCGGTCTTGCTGGTCATGTTTTACCATTGCCAAAATGTCTTATAATTGGGATTCCGAGACTGAGTCTTCCCGGGAGAAGGAATATCCTTCGTTGGTCGTGAGAGCTTATAATGGGCTAAGTTGGGACACCCCTACAGGGTATAAACTTTCAAGAGCCGTGCCCACGGTTATGTGGCAGATGGGAATTTGTTAATATCCGGTTGTAGAGAACTTGACACTTGACTTAACTAAAATGCATCAACCGCGTGTGTAGCCATGATAGTATCTTTTCGGCGGAGTCCGGGAAGTAAACACAGTTTGGGTTATGTTTGGATGTAAGTAGTTGCAGGACCACTTTTTGATCGTTACTAGTTTGCGACCGTTTGCGTAGCTTCTCATCTTATTCTTGTATTCGTAATTTAGCCACCATAATATGCTTAGTCGGTGCTGCAACCTCACCACTTATCCATTCCATACCCTTTAAGCGTTGCTAGTCTTGATACCCATGGTAATGGGATTGTTGAGTCCTTGTGGCTCACAGATTACTACAACTACAGTTGCAGGTGCAGGTTATGCGATGATCACGACGTGAGAGCGATGCTTGCTTGTCTTGAGTTCTTCTTATGCTTCGTCAGTCAGGGGATAGGTTCCTTGTCAGCAGCCTGGGCTAGCAGGGTGAATGTCGTTTGAGTTTCTGTTTGTGTTTCATCCATAGTCGGATGTTGCTCTTATGTATGATGTTATTGTATTCGTGTGGCATCGTATGCCCCTTGTATGTATCCCCAACTATTATGTAATGGTATGATGTAATGATATCCACCTTGCAAAAGCGTCTCCAATATGTGCTTCTATCCTTGGTGGGAACTTTGAGTTTCTTTAGGATAGGGTCGCATATTGGGCATGACAAGTTGGTATCAGAGCCTCGATCGACCATAGGAGCCCCCCTTGATTTTTCGTAGTTTGGCCGTTGTCGAGTCTAGAAGTAAACTATTTTCGGTGTCTAGTTATATGGGAGAGTAAGAATTCTTTTCACTCCTCAACCCCTTCATCGCTCTGGCCGGCCTGCATCTTTCTTGGGCCCGAATGATTGGGGCCTTCACACCTTGCGCCAGGCCCACAACTTACACCGGCCTATATTTTAGTTGGGCCTTTTGTGGACCCAGCGCTTAGTTTGGCCCAGGTAGCGTTGGGCCATTAACATGCTGAATATTGTACTGGCCTGTTAAGGCCCAGATGAAACCTAGGGCCTTTAGCAGGCCGAAATGCATGTTGGGCCTCAATTTTCACTAGTCGTCGACGGGCCTTCAGCAGGCTGAAATGTAGACCAGGCCTTTTTGGGCCCAGTTATATCACGGGCCATTACCAGGCTGAAACATATCTCGGGCCTTAGTTGGCCCACTAATACCATGGGCCTTTAAAAGGCCGAAATCTTAGTACAGGCATCAACGGGCCGAATTATACGACATGCCTTTAACAGGCCAAAAGTCATGTTGGGCTTAACTGTTTCCACCTTTATCACGGGCCGTTAGTGGGCCCGATGTCCCGTCGGACCATATATGGCCCATGGGCGGCACGGGCCATTCCCAAGCCGAAAGTAACACCGGGCTGAAATGGGCCCATGTCTACATCAGGACTCTAACAGGCTGAAAGTCACCGGGCTGTAATTGGGCCCAAATATTCGGCGAGCAATTAACGGGCCAGATCTAGCTTCGGGACGTAAATGGGCCTTTATTAAACAGGTCGTTATTGGGCTGGCCCACTAGTACCTGAGTAAGTACTACGGGCCTTTGACTGGGCCGACCTTTTTAACCTATATGGGCCTCTATTGGGCCCCGCCACGTGTTGACGTATCATAGGCATGTCTCCTCCAATGGACGGGCGACATCTGGCCCACTGACAAGCTGACAGGTGTTCCCTCCGGCCAATCAGAATTTTACACGTGGAAATTTCCCATTGGTCCCGACTGTTAATGGGTTATCGGATCCAAAACCGGACCCGATAGCTTAACGGTGTTGCGTTACGGTGGATGCCACATGTCGGTCACCCTTAATGAAAGAACTTCTATGACGTGCGATTTATTGTCATGGAAGTGGATACTTCTGTGATGATGATTTTGGTAATGTCATGGAACACTTCTACGACAGCACAGGTATGACTATCTTGATTCTGTCATAAAATCGTCATGGATGTACATGCATAACAAAAACGCGACCTACTGTGACAAACATGTATCATCACGGAAGTGTATTTTTTTGTAGTGTTGCATGAGATCCCTCCACCAAAATGATCCACAAGGATTCACTGCGTGAGGTATTTTGTCAGCATAATAAGCCTCCCAGATAAAGGTCACCCAAGGCACATCTGACTTGTTGTAGAATTTGTGAAGCTGTTTCAGCAGCAGGCCCTGGTTTTGCACTTTGAGATCAATGACTCCTAAACCTCCTGTGTTTTTAGGTCTACACACCATACTCCAAGTTGCCAAAGAACTGCTTTTGTGCCCATCATCAGACTTCCTCACCCAGAGACAGGACCTGGGTAGTTTGTCCAGGTGCTCTATGATCTTGGGATTTATTTTCATGGAACACATAGCATAGATAGCGAGAGAGGTGACCAATGAGTTCAACAATGTGAGCTTCGATCCATAATCCAATAGAGATGCAGCAGCCGGCACTCTTCTCTGCACCGATGAGACTAGTGGCATCAAATCCTCAATAGACGGGCGTGTGGTGCCCATGGGTAAACCAAGATACGTGAATGGCATCTGGCCAATGGAACAATTGAAAACAGCAGCCATCCTCGTAGCATCTCCTGGAACCAAATTGATCGGCACCAGAGTGGACTTGTGAAAGTTGATCCTGAGCCCCACGGATGTTGCATAATCCATCAATATATCCCGCAACACCTACGCCTGAAGCGGGCAGGCCGGGAAGACCACAATCTTGTCATCAGCGTACTACATTACGGGGTGATCATTGTGGGGCGTGGGTATAGGAAGCTGAATTAGCCCCGACTGGCAACCATCATTGATCACCGACTGCAAAAGGTCTACTGCAAGGACGAAGATCAACGGAGACAGTGGATCCCCTTGACAAACTCCACATAAGCACCCGAACTGCTTCCTAGGGGTGCCATTATGTAGCGCTGCAGAGCACCCCGAGGAGAAGATATAGTTAATCCACCCCAACCACTTATCGTCAAAACCCATGCATCGCATGATCTCAATCATCGGCTCATGCTGGATAGTGTCAAACGCATTTGCAAATTCAAGTTTAAGAATGCAGCAATCTCTCCCTTAGGCCTAGCATTGGTGGATATATTCGAATGCCCAGGCCAAGCAATCCTGGATGGACCTCCCTTTGAGAAACCCATACTGGTTCCTATGGATAATCTTTAGGACAATTTTCTGTAGCTGATTAGCAAGAAGCTTAGTGATCAGCTTCAGGTAGCAGTTTAGCAACGTGATTGGTCTATAATCATTTGCAGATTCGGGTGACAGGATTTTGGGGATCAACGTGATATATCCAGAGTTGAGGCTTTGGAGATCTAAAGTTCCATCATAGAAGTCCTTACAAAGTTTGTAAAAATCTTCTTTGATAATATGCCAGCAAGATTTCAGGAAGCAGCCATTGAACCCATCGGGGCCTGGGGCTCTGTCTGAGGGCATTTCCTGAACCACCTTGTCAATCTCCTCATGCGTGAAAGGAGGGGTCAGCACCTCCAACCCATCAACCTTTTTAATGATCCTATCTAGATCAAACTTCATTTCATACGACGCTTTCCTGCCAAATCTCTCCCTACAGGTTTCAAAGAGCTCCTTAGCTTTGCATGCATGGTGAGTGACAACAGATCCATCCTGGAGTTTGAGAGAAGCAATAGAATTTTTGCGATATCTCTCTGTAGCCGCAGAGTGGAAGAATTTGGTATTATCACCACCACATTTGAACCATCGCACAATATATCTCTTCTTCTAGTATTCTCTCTTATACCCAAGGAGAGTGCAAATGCTCTCTAAGAATCCCTCTGAAGTTTTCTTCACGTAATGTTAGAGGCCTTTTATCTTAAATTGTCCAGCTCCAGCAGCACCCAGTTCGAATTGTCAATGCACAGATTCAAACGAGAGATTTGTTTACTCCATTTCTTGAGGGCCTACCTCAAGTTTTTGAGTTTTTACATAACCTTGCCGCAGAGTTAGGCGTGTAGCAATACTTGGCCCAAGAGCTCTGCACCAGATCAAAGAAACCTGGGTGGGAGATCCAGAAATTTTCAAACCTAAACACCTTACTTTCAGGAACTGGGGTTTTGATCGAAACCACACACGGTATATGATCATAAACTGGTTTTGGGAGGGGGCCCACCGTGGTGTTAGGATACTTGGACGTCGAGTTAGTCGAGGTAAAGAACCAGTCGATCTGTTCAAGCAGAGGATCAGTCTGCATATTGCTCCAAGTGTATTGCCTACCCTTAATGGGAAGCTCAACCAGCACTTGCGAAATTATGAAATCATTAAACGTAAGCATATAATTAGCATCTCCTCCTGGCTTGTTACGATTATCTGGTGCTCTAATATAGTTGAAATCACCACAAAGTAACCAATCCTAGCCATCGACGGCCTCCTTCAGCTTGCCGGCATGGTCCAGGGTCAGAGCGTCAAGTGCTTCTTTGTGCTTCTGCATCAGATCCTAGGTCCGTTGCGTGATGAGCTTCTCAATCTCTTCATCCTTGGCACGAAGCGTGGCGGCAAGCGCCGCTTTGCAAGCAACCAAGTCATACTCCTGGGCGTCGAGCAAGATGCGGCGTTGCGCCTGGCCGGACTCGTCCTTGGCGGCCTTCGCCTTCGCCACCTCTTGTGCCTTGTCAAAATCGGCCTGCTTCAGAAGGAGCTCCCGCTGGCACTTGTCCAGTTGGATCTGGAAGGCCTTCAGATCTTCCCGGGCCTCATCAAACCAGACTTGCATTTGGGTGACACGCTCCTTGAAGTCTGCCTCTACCTTGTCCACGGCGGCCATCCTGGAGTCCATCTTGTCCTGGCGGGCGCGGTAGAGCACTTGGAGCTTCTGGAAGTTGGCGCTCATGGCCTGGAGGAGCTGATCTTCCTTGGTGCTGCTGCTGCTAGTGCTCGGTTCGTCGATGACCTGGAGCCTGGTAGCGGTGAGGACCTCATCGTCGAACACCTCCCCTTCAGCTCGCGCTCCGGTGCTCGTCGTACCTGGGAGGCTGACAAACAAATCGTCGCCCACCTTCAAGTACCTACTCAGGGCAGGGGCTGAGGAGGAAAAAGGCTGGTCATCGACCATCTCCTCCTCGACAGCCTCCTTGGCGGCCTCCCCAGTGGCAACCTTATCGGCCTCCCCGGTAGTCCACGTTGCGGCCTCCTCGGCAGCAGCCTTGCCGGCCTCCCTGTCAGGCCCCTTGGCGGCCTCTTCAGCGGTGCCCTTATCGGCCTCCTCGGTGGATCCCCTAGCGGCCTCGTCAGCAGCGATGTTGCCGGCCTCGGCCTCGGCGTCCTTGGCGGTTTCCTCGATCGGCAAGGCCAAAAACAAAGAGTTTGAGACAGAGAAAAGAAAGAAAATCACATGACAAGAGCGGCAAGGAGCGAGGACCGAATGGCTTACCTATGATGGGATGAGGAGGAGTGGTTCTCTCCCCGGAAACACACGTTGCTGAGGTAGGACCGCCAACGCCTGTGCTCGCCATCCCTTCCTCCACTCACAGGGGCTCGTCGATGGATTCCCTTGCCGAGGACGCCCCTCGGGGTGGCGTGGTTGATGGAGGCGGCGTGTTGGGGGTGTCCCTCAGCAGCTCCTCCTGTTGCTGCTCTCCTCCTACGGACTCGGCAAGGTTAGTGTTAAAGATGCACACTCCAACGCCCGCCAACGGGAAATAAGCAGCAGCCTTATGCTGGGGGCTGGAGTGGGGGCTGCGCTCGGGGTGGGACTCCGAGCTGATGACGATGATCCCCGGCGCACGTGGAGTGCTTGCCAAGGGCTCGTCGCCCATTGTGGCTTTGGCTCTCTTCGCCACCTGCTGAGCCAGCGTCTCCGTGTCGCTATGAAAGACAAGATCAAGTCAATGGCAAGACAATAAAAATGAAAGATCAAGGGATAGATGGGGCGCAAAATACTTACCCGTCTTCCTCCTGTGTCCTCCTCTTCCTCTTCGGGCTAAAAGACCCGAGGACAAAGTCGGCCACCGGGGCGGCGTCCGTAAGTGGGGGAGGAGGAGACGGAGTACGAGACCACTTGGATGTGGAGGAGGCATCAATTGTGGCTCTGTTAGCTACCGCGGCCGTGGCCTTCTTCACCGCCGTAGCTTCCTTCTCTGCCGCCACCACCGCCGCGCGCCTCGTCTGGCGCATGGGTTGCGCTAGGGCCTCTTGCCATTGCGTGGCCCTGCCGAACTGGACTGGCTCGCTAGAGCCGTTCCACCGCAGGACGTGTTTCTTCTTCGGGGCCGAGGGCTCGTCCGCCTCGGCCGGCTCTTCGGCCACCTCCACAGTAGGGGGAACCCCGGCGCCAGCGCCGCTGGTATCCCCGGTGGGCCCCGCCCACTCCAGGAACCTCTGCTCCTCCTCGGCTCCTTCGGCCTTGTCGTCCACAATGCCGAGGCTACCGGCCTCATCGGCAAGCTCCGCCTCCTCTGCCCTGGCAGCGATGTACGCCACCTCTTCGTCAGCGATGGGGCAGATGAGCAGGGGCTCCTCGCGGATAGTCCCCTCCAACAAATTATCAAAAAATGCATGCACCAGTTCTGCTTTTGGCTCTGCCCAGGATGGATCGAGGTTGTGCGCATTGAATATTGGCATCATAGCAATGATGGCGGTCAGGCGGGAGTTGTTACTCAATGGAACCACCCCCGCCGGCAACCTGGATGGATTTTCGGCCTTGGCGGCCTTGCCGGTCCTCTCGGCCTTGCCGGTCTCGTCGACCTTGAGCTGAAAAAGCCTCTGGCAAAGATGCGCGTGCTGCATCACCGTGAAGTTATGATTCGGGCCAGGGCGAAGCCTCATGATATCAGCCGCATTCCTCTAGTCCCAAGCCGGCCTCCCCTTATTGTGCAAGGGGGCGCTGCAGCGGCGGATGAAATCAGCCCCGACCATATCAAGTGTGAGCCCAGCCGCTGTGAGGCGATGAATCCTGGTGGTGGCAATCGTGAGCTTCTGGTCGTCGGTGTCGAGATCACTCTAGTGTGGACCACGGACCGGCGGACTCTGACGGACCTCGCAAAACAGCCATAGGTCCTCCTCTACAATCCAGCACTACCGACCCCGCCATTCGTCCCACCTCTCCTTCTGGGTTCCCTCTGGGTACGCACCTTTGCATAGAGCCCTTCTGATCCAAGCGATACAGCTAGAGAGGGCATCCTCTAGCTGGATGCAAGGACGGAAATAATGGCAGAAGAGTCCCGCATTGGGATGCACCCCGGCAAAGCCCTCGCAGAGGTGGGCAAAGAGGGCCATGCATGCCACATCATTCGGTGTAAAATCCAGGAGGTGGAAGCTGTAGGTGTGCATGATGTCATTAAAGAAATCTGAGAAAGGGGGGCAGAGGCCGCAGGAGAAGTAGTCGACAAAGAAAGGATAGGTATTCGGGCCGGGCTCGGCAAACGAAGCGAGGATGACCTGCGTGGCGGGATGCCCCGTCGTCTCTCTCCCCCATAGGCATCGGAGCTGGTCCCTGAGCATGAGTGCGTCGATCATCAAAGCAAAGAGGGCATGCTTCTTCCGCAGCTTCATCAGCTCGTTCTCCAACACCTCTTTCCCCACGGAGGCCTTGGCCGCACCCTTGCCTTTGCTTGCCTTGAGCGTCATGATGACTGGGAAGAGGCAAGGGATCTAGAAGCAACGGACGTGCGGCGATGTCAAGAAGAAGCAAGAGCTCTAGTTTTCCCTCAAGGAAGAAGAAGGGGAACAACGGTTCCTAGATTGGCGAAGGGCACAGAGGGTAAATGAGCGGCGCCCCTGCAGATTCCTCTTTTATGGGGAAGGCGCGGGCTGCCCTTTTTACCATTAACTGCAAAGTGACGCAGGCGTACTGCGACCTCCCCACGCACGACCCCCACATCACGTGGTCAACGCGGATCGTGGGGAAGCGCAACTAGAAAAGAGGTCGTGGAAGATTAAGTCTCTGCCACATGTTCCCGCGCACTGCCTTCGGCCTGGCCCAACTACGCCTTGCGCTCATGTGTGGCCCAGGCCCAGGGGCTCCTGTTGGTGTACAAAAGTACGGGCTCTTTTGTACCACTTACTTGTGCATGGGTAGTGGGAGCCACGCTTGCGGCCAAGCCCGACAGGGCAGCCGAAGATAAAACACGAAGACAACCAAGACAGATACTCAAGGAACAAGGAGCAGAAGGCGAGCTAGACCTCCCAAGGCAACACCCTTGCTGGGGAAACCTACGCAGAACCAGCAAGCCAATCACCCTTGAGTCTGAGAGTTCAGACTCCATTGATAACGATAAGGCCAATATTTAGGGACGCATGTGTGGTAGCATGCAGATCTTCATAGAGATTGATAGCCTGCGGATCCACGTGGGACCAGAAGACGAAGACCCCTGGCAAGATCCTTGCCGGGGACGACTGCGAGGCCCCTCGGCAAGCCTTGCTGGGGATGATCGCTGGGCCGCGGCCAGGGCCACACCCGGCAAGGACCTGCCACCTCACCACCACTCCAGTGTGACGACCGGTGTGCCAGCTGAGCAGGCGCCTGCGTGGCGGCATGCAGATCCTCGTGGAGGCTCTACCATTGTGCCAACACAACAGCTAGTTAGCCAGCATGGCACTGCATGCCTAGTCAGCCTAGACGTGTGTCAAAGCAAGGAGGAGCGGCGACGGACGAGATGGCTTCGGTTGCCGTCCCCGATAAAGTAAGAGGGCACATAGGTAGCGCATTAAAGGCGTTTGTCCTACAGTGCCGAGTGATAAGCTCATACATTGTAGCTTGCTTCCACCTCCTGTGTGCCACTGTGGCATCCCCTTTACGTATAAAAGGAGGCCCAAGGCGTACAGAAAGAGGATTCGGACTTTTGGACCGTGCATGCACTGCAGCTAGTTCAAAAGCTCAAGAACACATATATCCAGACAAGCAGGACTAAGGGTATTACGCATCTTTGCGGCCCGAACTTGGGTAAAATCCCCTTGTGGTGATTGCTAGACCTGCTCTTTGTGCAGCTAATCCCCCGACCGAACATAGAAGGGATTATTGTGATCCCATATGTGTTCATTTCTCCAACAAATTGCAGTAGCCGAGGCATTTGAACCGTCACCCTCCCTCGTCCACCACCATCTCCACCCATCATTACTAAATTTTTCAGTAGCCGCGGCGTATCCTCAAACACCACACCCCCACCCCCTCCATAGTCCCCCCACCCAGCCCCCTCCCCCCCCTCAAACCCTAGATCACCGCCGCCGCCAGTGCCGCCACCAACCCCTGCCGGTCTGCTCGTTCCTCCTAGCTTAGATAATAAAGTTCAGGTTACCCAGCGATTCCCATACCATCGCCCCACTCCCCTGAGTTTTTAGATGAGGCCAGCGGTGTACCTCCCCGCCGGATCCACATCCCCTGCTCCAGAATGTCGCGCCTAAGTTCAACCACGTATGCTGGCGAGCCCGACGAGCGTTTGGCCAAGAAGAGGTTTATCATGGCCTCTCCGGCGGACATTGGAGAGGTGGCCGTCGTTCGCCCTGGCCTGTCGATCCCAGAGCAACACATCACCACGGAAGCCGGCGAAGACGTTGACTACGTTGCCATGCCAAAGGCTTCATGTCAGCGGGATAGCGTATTACTGTATCTCGAGAAAGCTGGTTACGATATCAAGCTCATCAATAGAGACAGCTTCACGCGGGCCATGTCACAGGTTAAGTGGTCCATCCCCAACCCCTCTGGTTCAACCGCCATTAATCTCTTTGACGGCCCTATCGCTAATCTCCTCCGCCAAGCGGTCAAGGATTTGTGATACTTGTATGCCATCGAGCCCATTTTGTCATTTGTGAAGGACACGTTCTACGGCAGCGGCTTGGGATCCTCAATTGCCAAGTCAGATCTCATCGACCACGACCACGACCACGACCACAAGGAGGGCACCCACAAAGATTCTTCCAAGGTGAAACAGCCCATCAGTGACATTAGAGAGCGCACCATTGGTTTGTGCTCTTCCAAATAGAAGGATCACGTCCATGGCATGTGAGGCAACATCCTATCAGCAAATCTTACCTTTTCTAGCTTGCCAAGACGTACCTTGTGTTGTAGTAGCATTTTCCGTGCGGTGCTTTAACTGTGCCATGTTTAATTATTTTAGTTATGCCAAAATGTATTGTTCAATATGGCTATGTGATGTTTAAGTATGAATTGTCCACTTCAGTTTCACGAATGGCTATATTTGGTTGTTTATAGTGAGTAGATGCCTTGTTTATTTGTATTAGGTTGCTAGGTTGGTTACAGTGAGCATTTTTTCAGTTATCGAGCAGATGCCTTGTTTGTATGTATTTGGTTCTTAGGTTGGTTGAAGCGAGCATTTGTCCAGTTATCAAGCAAATGCCTTGTTTATCTGTATTGAGTTGTTAGGTTGGTTGTGGTGAGCATTTGTCCAGTTTTCAAGCAGTTTCCTTGTTTAAATGTATTTGCTTGTTAGGTTGGTTGCAGTGAGCATTTGTCCAGTTTTCAAGCATATGCCATCACTACTGCAGGATGCTGCTAACGCGACACTATGATCAGAGACCCTTCGAGAAACTGTGTGTGATGCAATAATTGCAAATGGTGGTGTCAGAGAACTGTCTCAAATGTGCAAAACATTTGTGATGACGGTTGCATCAAACACGGTTTAGATTTTAGTTGTGTGTGTGATCCAGGGCATACGGTTTAGTTCAATTAACTGTTTGCGATGAGGAGGAACAAAAGAAACGGGCAGCCAGATGAATGCGTGTGCGATACATAGCATACGGTTCACTCGGATGAACTCTTTGTGATTAGGCAACACAAAAGAAACGGTCAGCCAGATCAAGGTGTGTGTGCAATATACAGCATGCGGTTCACTCGGATGAACTGTTTGTGTTGAGATAAGAGAGCCGAAATGCTTTAATATAACAAGATCAGAAATGTGTGGGAAGACCGATAACAACACAGACGATTCCTGTTAACAAGCCATGTGTGTTGTGAGCAAACGATTGCTGGTATACAATTGTTAGTGATTGATGAAATCATCACCGACGGGTTCCCTTGTTTAGTCTGTGTGCGATGTGATTTGCTCTATCTACAGAGCATCAACAAATATACTTAAAAGGATAGCATTGCATAACCAAATTAAGCATACAATTAGACAAGTGACTATATAGATAACATTTTCACACACCAAAGTAAGCAATTACATGCATACTAAAGTAGGAGAAATGAGGATCTAATTAATCATCTACTTCTTGTTGCAACGACGCTCGCCATTGCTCTGCTTCCGGCTGGATCCCTGGCCGTTTTGGGGAAGGAGGCACTTACTCATGTCAACGATCCTCCTATACATGTCGAAGCACGTGTACACCTCCTTGGCCGCGTACACAACGTGAGCTTTTTCGAGTTTCTCCATCCAGGCCGAGTGCCAGGCACGCTTGTCCTTGTTGCAGGAATCCTTCATGTCCCTCTCCTCCACATACGCAAAATTGCCATGTAAGCAGGCTATAAGTCCACTATTGAAGTACTTGCTCTTAGCGGCGTGGCGGACCAACCGTGTGGGGTGCAAAGTGGCTTCGCTCGTGTGGGTGACGGAGGCCATCCCGCGCGGGCGCTAGGTCTGAGAGGACGGCCTTATCGTTAGTGTGTGACCTCTTTGTGGCAACCGTTCGCTCCCCACTAGCCTCTTCATGTACCGTGGCAACCGTCCACCGCTTCTTCGCCTTTCCCTCTCGGTTTGGAACTGCTATCGCATGCTCTTCCTCCCTTCATTTGCCTTCACCCTTCCTTCTGCCATTGTTAGATTGTCTTCTCCATGGAGGGAACAGGCCGGAAACGACCCCATTATTCTTGCCCCGATCTGAAAGATGACATGGTGGAGGAACTCATTGATCGGTGTGACCTCATCGCCTCGGCTAGCATGGCAGGTTCGTTCAAGTCCATTCTCGGCTCAACGAATAGGGTTCAGGAGCGGTTTGATCTCCCTTATCTTCTTCGCCATGACGCTGGTCACCAGTGTGGGGATGACAGAAGCCTCGCCTTCTGCAAGTTGAGGCCACTTGATAGTGATATGTATGATGTTAAGATGCCATCGCTTGAGTGTAAAGCTTGGGCAGGCGCAAATGGAGATTGGGTTGTTTATATTGGGTATAACTTCGAGTGGGAACTTGTGAATGTGTACACTTGTCACCTGGTTCCACTTTCAGAAATCACAGATTGCCCTGAGGTTGAGCACACAGATGATCTAAGTACGTTCAAATACGATCATGCTGACTGTCGTCTACGGAAGATAGCAATTTGTCGAGTTCCCAACCCCTCTTGGGATTACAAGAACTATGAAGTTGTTGCTATCTTCGACAAACTTGTTGTCGTCCTTACTTCCACATCTCGATGGATATTGCATATCATATTTTCTTGCATTTTGGTCGATCCTTGAAAATCTACGCAACTCAAGGATCCGCGGAGAGAGTTGGGGATTTCGTTATTTTCATATTTGAGTTTTCTCAAATTTTGAGAAAAGAGGATCGTTCAGTTTTAATTATTTTTCTCTCCGTATATTTCGTTTACAAAATAAAAGAGAGGGAATAAAATGACTTTCCCAAAATAAATGAAATACTAGGGGGGAAATATTAAAATCAAATAAGTTTTTTATTTGGAAGTTTTATTGGCATTTTATTTGAATTATAAAAATTGCATGTTTTCAAAATTGCATTTTTAGG
Source organism: Triticum aestivum (assembly GCF_018294505.1). NCBI lineage: Eukaryota > Viridiplantae > Streptophyta > Magnoliopsida > Poales > Poaceae > Triticum > Triticum aestivum. Next base: position 138,073,314 of record NC_057798.1, on the reverse strand, counting down.
CCAAGAAAATGTTCATCTCGTTCTAAATATTTTATTTAGACAACGAAAATTTGTTTTTGCATTTTTAGATTTTTATTTTATTTTCTAGGATTTATTTAAGTTTCGGCAGAATCAATTTAAAAAAAAGTCCTCGCCCGACTGGGCCGGCGGCCCAGCCGAGCCGGGCTAAGCCCGCTAGCGCCCACCGCCTCCCTCGCGCTCGCGCCCGTACCCGTGGCCGAACCGGACTCCGCCGGAGTCCGGGACTCCCCCGCCACCACGGCTTTGCCCCCTTGAGGGAGTCCTGGATAAGGGGGTATCCGGACAGCCGGACTATATACTTTGGCCGGACTGTTGGACTATGAAGATACAAGATTGAAGACTTCGTCCCATGTCCGGATGGGACTCTCCTTGGCGTGGAAAGCAAGCTTGGCGATTCGGATGTAGATCTCCTTCTCTGTAAACCGACTCTGTGTAACCCTACCCCCTCCGGTGTCTATATAAACTGGAGGGTTTAGTCCGTAGGACTCAACAACAACATCAACAACAATCATACCATAGGCTAGCTTCTAGGGTTTAGCCTATCTGATCTCGTGGTAGATCAACACTTGTAATACGTATATCATCAAGATCAATCAAGCAGGAAGTAGGGTATTACCTCCATCGAGAGGGCCCGAACCTGGGTAAACATCGTGTTCCCAGCATCCTATTACCATTAGCCTTAGACGCACAGTTCGGGACCCCCTACCCGAGATCCGCCGGTTTTGACACCGACATTGGTGCTTTCATTGAGAGTTCCTCTGTGTCTTCGCTACAAGGCTCGATGGCTTCTCCGACCTTCAACAACACCGTCCTGGGTGAGACTTTTCTCCCCGGACAGATCTTCGTGTTCGGCGGCTTCGCACTGCGGGCCAACTCGCTTGGCCATCTGGAGCAGATTGACAGCTACGCCCCTGGCCATCAGGTCAGGTTCGGAAACCTAAACTATACTACCGACATCCGCGGAGACTTGATCTTCGACGAATTTGGGCCCATATCGGGAGCGTCAAACAATCACGACGTGCATGACCTAGATCCGCCGTCGGACAGTATTCAGAACATCGCACCCGCTACGGCTCCAAACTTTGTTCCAGAGCTGGTCATGCCTTCCGAGGATGGATGGATGGACCCCGCCCCGAAGGCCGCACACTCCTCGGTGTTGGAGCCGAACACAGACTCCTCTCCTAAAGGAATCTGTACCTCTGGACCCCTGGACTCGTCTCCGGCCGTGTGTTCCGGACCGCACGCATCCGTGCCCATTGAATCTAATTGGGCTACGGTTATGGAGTTTAGCACCGCAGATATCTTTCAGCACTCACCCTTTGGAGATGTGCTAGATTCATTAAGGACTCTCTCTCTGTCAGGAGACTCCTGGCCGAACTATGTCCGACTCGAGTGGGAAGCTGGCGATGAAGAAATTCGTTGCCCACCCACCACCCACTTAATAGCCACGGTCGATGATTTGACCGACGTGCTTAACTTCGACTCCGAAGACATCGACGGTATAGACGACGATGCAGGAGAAGAACAGGAACCACCGCCCACAGGGCGCTGGACTGTCACCTCCTCATATGATATATATATGGTGGATACTCCCAAAGAAACCAATGGCGATGAGGCAACTGGAGATAACCCCTCTGGGAGGAAAACAAAGCATGGGCGTCATTGGTGCCGCTCCAAGCCCCGCCACAGCAATACCGGCGCTGGAGAAGAAAATCCAGATGGCGCCGAAGAGGAATACAAACATGATCAGCCTACCTTCGAGCAGGCCGAACAAGAACACGGGCAGGTCAGCCCAGACGAATAGGCGACGGACGGATACTTGGAGCACGGTAACTATATGCCTCCCTCTGAAGATGAGGTGAGCCTCGGTGACGATGAATTCGGCGTACCGGAGGATCCCATAGAGCAGGAGCATTTTAAGTGTCGGCTTATAGCCACTGCAAGAGGCCTAAAAAAGAAGCAGCAGCAGCTCCAAGCTGATCAAGATCTGCTCGCTGACAGATGGACCGAAGTCCTGGCGGCTGAGGAATACAGACTCAAGCCCCTTAGCAGGGGATACCCAAAACACAAACCGCTAGAAGAAGAGGCGGAAGAGCCTGAACTCCCAGCACAAGATGAGGCTGACCGGCCACCCCGTGGCCGGGATAAAACGACATATCATGCCGGACACCAGCCCGTACCCCCACGCCGGTTCACTGTGGCTCGGGGTAACACGCAGGACCTGCAACACACACCGGAAAACAACGCAAGACAAACAAGATCGATCTACGGATCACGGGGGCGCTCCACAGCTCATGACACCGATCGTCACGCCGGATACAATACTGATAAATCCGGCCGGACCGGACATAACCGACCAGACCTAATCGGACTACGCCGCGACATAGCCCGGCACAGAGGCGCTGCACCCCCCTCTATTTCACTGATGAAGTAATGGAACATGAATTCCCAAAAGGGTTTAAACCCGTCAACATCGAGTCATACGATGGCACAACAGACCCCGCGGTGTGGATCGAGGATTTTCTTCTCCACATTCACATGGCCCGCGGTGATGACCTACATGCCATCAAGTATCTCCCACTCAAGCTTAAAGGGCCAGCCAGACACTGGCTGAATAGCCTGCCAGCAAACTCCATTGGCAATTGGGAAAATCTTGAGGACACATTCCTCGATAATTTCCAGGGCACCTACGTGCGACCTACGGATGCTGACGACTTAAGTCACATTACCCAACAGCCCGGAGAGTCAGGCAGGAAATTCTGGACTTGGTTCCTAACTAAAAATAACCAAATTGTCGACTGTCCGGGCGCCGAGGCCCTAGCGGCCTTTAAGCATAATATCCGCGATGAGTGGCTTGCCCGACACCTCGGCCAAGAAAAACCGAAGACCATGGCAGCCCTCATGACACTAATGACCCGCTTTTGCGCGGGTGAGGACAGCTGGCTGGCTCGCAGTAACACAGCACCAGGAAACCCCGGAACTTCAGATATCCGTGATAGTAACGGAAAGCCACGGCGCAATAGACACAAGCATCGAAACAATGGCGACAACGCTGAGGATACGGCAGTAAATGCCGAATTCAACAACTCCAAATCCGATCAGCGGAAGAAGCCGTTCAAAAGAAACAACCCGGGATCGTCCAGTCTGGACCGCATACTCGACCGCTCGTGCCAGATACATGGCACCCCCGATAAACCAGCCAATCACACTAACAGAGATTGCTGGGTGTTCAAACAGGCCGGCAAGATAAATGCCGAGAGCAAGGACAAGGGGCTGCACAGTGATGATGACGAGGAGCCCCGGCGTCCAAACACTGGAGGACAGAAGAAATTTCCTCCCCATGTGAAAACGGTGAACATGATCTATGCCACTCACATCCCCAAACGGGAGCGAAAGCGTGCACTCAGGGACGTCTATGCGATGGAGCCCGTCGCCCCAAAATTAAACCCATGGTCATCCTGCCCGATCAGCTTTGATCGTAGAGACCATCCCACCAGCATCCATCACAGCGGCTCAGCCTGGTCCTTGACTCAATTATCGACGGATTCCACCTCACGCCTCATGGACGGTGGCAGCAGCCTGAACCTGCTTTATCAGGATACAGTGTGCAAAATGGGCATCGATCCGTCACGGATCAAACCCACCAAAACCACCTTCAAAGGTGTAATTCCAGGGGTAGAGGCCCACTATACGGGCTCAATAACACTGGAAGTGGTCTTCAGATCCCCGGATAACTTCCGTAGCGAGGAGTTAATCTTCGACATCGTCCCATTGCGTAGCGGCTATCATGCACTACTTGGACGAACCGCGTTCGCTCGATTCAATGTGGTACCACACTATGCATACCTCAAGCTCAAAATGCCAGGAACTCGTGGGGTCATAACAGTCAATGGAAATACAGATCGCTCCCTCCGTACGGAGGAGCACACTGCGGCCCTCGCGCCAGAAGTACAAAGCAACCTCCTTCGACAAACAGCCAATTCGGCAACGACAACCCCGAACACCGTCAAGCGAGTCTGGAGCACCCCGCAACAGGACCGTCAGGCACGCCAGGAGCTCGATTAGCAATCCGGCCTCCACCCCAGTCCCATTCAGGTGGCGTTCGTGCCACGCGTACACAAATACGCGCTTAAAATACCATGGGCATAAGTGGAGGCAAGACGACAATGCGGCCAGAGTGCGGTTCAGCCGCCATTAGGCCCGCATACCACTTTTTCTTTTTTCAGAACCCTACTATCGGGCAACTCCTTCTGAGAGATCGGATAACCGGACTCATTACAGGAGGAACACCAAGGAGGCAAGAGGCTTTACACACAAGGGAATACCCAGGTGGTCTTCTTCAATGATCGTTATACCTGTTTTTACATACCCGCATGTAGCCTGCCCTTGGATAGGACATGTTAAATATTCCTATTTCTTTCCGCTTAATGCATTAATTGTACACATACGCCTTGCCGTATTCTTCAGACAAATGGGAAGTAGTACACAGTGTCATCTTCGTATTACTATCTTCATATTTTCCCTTGAACATTAATTCAATATTGCATCCGTCCATATTGGTACACTTAGTTCGCCAGGGGCTTCTTATCAAGCCCCATAATATGGCGAGAAAAGTCTGAACACTTTCGACAGTGCGGCACCCCGAACTTATAGCATTATATGCATCAGCTCTGAATCTTGTCTTGGGTCAATAGTTGGGTTAGCCTGGCTCCCTTGTTTTTGTACCTTACGTTCCGTTATATCGGCTAAGGTAGTGCAGGGAGAACTACTACGATTGTGTCCCGGTTCTTCCGGACGAGCACCTCAGTAGAGAAAGTCGAAAACTGACCGTCATGATGCGGCGAGAGCTAGTCGCTATTCGCGAGGTACTAAATCCTTAAAGATTTCTTCCGCTTAAGGCGAGGAATTGGCCTTGCCCGATTTAGGCGTGTATAATGCCCCAGTTCGGCCTTCCGAATACTAGGGACTTCGCCGAAATTTAAAATTGTAGACATCTATGGCCAAGTGAGAGTTATAAAGCCGAATAGTCCGATTGCCTTGTTCGCTGCGCTAAACACCTCCATAAAGGACCAAGAACTTGGATAAAGAGTGTTTGGGTTTTCCACGAACACCCCAGTAATAGTTACAAGGGGGTGGAAGCCGACGACTGGCCTACTTTCAGATTTTGATAAACGGCCGCAGAGAAGGTAATATCTTAAATCAAACAAAGCGTTGTATAGTGCAATCAAACTCGTTCTTATATTACACAGACGACCCGAGTACATTCACTCGGAAATTATGTCCTTAGAACATTCATTTGCCACAAGCCGAGCGCCTTTCATAACGCCATCATAATATTTCGGGGTAGCGTTGCTCCTTGCCTTCCGGGGGTTCGTCCTTCATGAGCTTCTCAGCATCCAGTTTGGCCCAATGCATTTTCGCGTGGGCAAAGGCCCGTCGGGCACCTTCAATACATACTGACTACTTGATGACTTCGAGTCGTGGATAGGCCTGCACCATCCGCTTCACCAGGCCAAAGTAGCTGTCGGGCAGGGGCTCGCCAGGCCACATCCGGACTATGAGGTCCTTCATGGCTTGTTCGGCCACATTGTGGAGTTCGACCAACTGCTTCAGTTGGTCACTTAGAGGCATCGGGTGCTCGGACCCAGTATATTGGGACCAGAACAGCTTCTCCATAGAGCTCCCCTCTTTAGCGCGATAGAACTCTGTGGCATCCGAAATGCTGCGTGGCAGATCTGCGAACGCCCCTGGAGTGCTCTGGATTCCTGTAAGTAAAAGAAATGACTCCTTCACATGCTTGCTTTGTATAAAGAATGCCTTACCCTCTGCTATCTTCTTGGCCGCCTAGATTTCCTGAAGGGCCTTTTGGGCTTCGGCCTTGGCGTCTGCCATGCTCTGGAGGGCCTTCGTAAGCTCAGACTCCTCCATCTTGAAGTCACGCTCCAAGGACTCGCACTTCTTGTCGAGCTCCTGGAGCTCTTGCTGCACCTCTCCCACCCGAGCATCTTGGTTTTCACGCTCGGTGCGCTCCATGGCCGCATTAGTTCGGCCTCGGATAGCACTTTCTTCAGGGCCGCTACTTTGGTCGCGGCCCCTGTTAAAAATAATGATGTCCTTTCCTAGCATCACAAATTTTTCTCCTTTACAACACACGGACGGGGTTTCACTTACCTTTGCTCTCCTCGAGCTGCTTCTTCACGATGCCAAGCTCTTCTTCGGCCTGCCCTAGTTCGCGCTTCAGTCCGGCAACTTCAGCCGTACGTGCAGCGGCGGTCAGCAACAATGCCTGCTTGTCAAACACACACAAATACTATCAGCTTCCTGCGGTTTTTTAGTTGATCCTCCGTTTGGCTTTCCTTTTCGAACACCAACCGGAGTATCAGGGCCTACTGTCTATCGGGTGACATTTCCTCACAAATTTTCATTAACCTACCTCAAAGCCTGTTAGTAGGCTGGTGCAGGCTTTGGTCAATCCACTCTTGGCGAACCGAACCTTCTCAATCACCATACTCATAAGAGTACAGTGTTCATCGTCAATGGAAGCGCCTCGAAGCACTTCCAACAAATTATCCGATACCTCCAACTGGGCGGAGGTCATCGGCACGGCCGGCTCGCCCTCCTTAGCGAGGGGCTGCTTACTGGAATTCGGAACCTTTGTAGGCTCTGGCACAGTAACCGGCTGGGAGCCAGACTTGTTGTGGCTCCCATCAGCATAATCCATGGGGGTCTTACCCCCCCCCCCGTGTGTCCGGCACCCGAGATTTTGCCTTGGGGCGTCTCTGGAACCATCGCCTCCTGCTCTAGCATCCTCTAGGACAACACCTCGGCGTCGTCCGCGGGTCGTGGGGAGGTGGCCGTCGGGAGTGAATTCATCTCTGACTCGTCCAGAGACTCCTCCGAAGAGGACACCCCGAGATTGGAGCCGGCCAGACTGCATACACCTATTCGGCGTCATTACAAACTGTGAGGTCAGAGTCACATGAAAAAGTACTACAGAATGCGGATACTTACGACCTCGCCCGGGGCTTGCCCCTGGGCAGCCACTCCTCGTCGCTGTAAGCGGCGGTAGTGGATTGATCTGGGAGCGACGCCTTCCCCTTCTTCGGCGTCCCGGCCTCCCCCGATGGGGCGGACTTCCTT
>NC_057798.1:138063448-138065847 GCF_018294505.1 Triticum aestivum | reverse complement strand
GGATGATGACTCTATCACGGCCCTGCGCTGGAGACTTTTTCTAGTCCCCGCGGCCGCCTTCTTGGACTCTCCGGCCCCCTCACTTGAGGCGGCCTTCCTCTTTCTCTCCTCCCCTTCGTGGGAGGAGTGCGCCTCGTCCTCCTTGGGTGAAGCGTCGGGTGCGGCCTTGTGCCAAAGACCCTTCCGGGTCCCCGTGGCCTTCTTTTCGGCCTTCTTCTCTAGCACCTTGTAAGGCGTCGGAACTAGCATCTCCGCTAGTAGCGCGCCTACTGGGTCCTCGGGTAATGGAGCCGGACAGTCAATCCGCTCCACCGTCTCCACCCAATCCTGTTTGGTCAGCATGGTGACTCAAAAGCCCTCCCACAAATATACTGGGAATGGAGCATCTTGTGATAATCGGAGGACTTACCGGATTGGCAAGGCGCGTCGCGCTGAGCCCACGGTCCTCAGAAAGGGGAGGAGGGACTTCGCCGGTCTTGCACAGCACCTTCCAGATTTCTTTGTGCATCATGTCAAAGAGCTCTAGCAGCATCTGGTGTTCGGCCGGGTCGAATTCCCACATATCAAATGCCCGTCTTTGACACGGGAGAATCCGGTGAATGATCATGACCTAGACCATGTTGACGAGCTTGATCTTATTGTCCCGCATACTTTTGATGCAGGTCTCGAGTCCGGTCAGCTCCGTTGGTTCGCCCTAGGCCAGGCCCTTCTTTTCCCAAGAAGTGAGCTGCATGGGGATTCCGGATCTGAATTTAGGGGCCGCCGCCCAGTTGGCGTCGCGTGGCTCGGTGATGTAGAACCACCCTGATTGCCACCCTTTTATGGTCTCCACGAAGGAGCCGTCAAGCCATGTGACGTTGGGCATCTTGCCCACCATGGCGCCTCCGCACTCCGCATGTTGGCCGCTCACGATCTTCGGCTTCATGCAGAAGGTTTTCAACCACATGCCAAAATGGGGCTTGATGCGGGGGAAGGCCTCACACACGACGATGAAAGCCGAGATGTTGAGGACGAAATTCGGGGCTAGGTCATGGAAATCTAGCCCGTAGTAGTACATGAGCCCGCGGTCGAATGGGTGGAGTGGAAATCCTAGTCCGCGGATGAAATGAGGGAGAAATACTACTCTCTCCCAAGACTTTGGGGTGGGGGTGATCTGTCCCTCCACCGGAAGCCTGTGCACGATGCTCTCGGCCAGGTATCCGGCCTCCCAAAGCTTGGAAATGTTCTCCTCTCTGACAGAGGAGGCCATCCACTTGCCTCCCGCTCTGGACATGCTGCGGTCCTACAGAGAAGGTGAGAACTTGGGCGCTGGAGCTCGAGGATGCGAGAACGGATGAGCAAAGGAGGAAGAAGGCGTGGGTGAAAACGGGAGGTCTCTGCCCCTTTATAAAGGCGATGCAGAATGTGAGCCTCCCCACTTGCCTCTCGAAATCTCTTATTTTTCCAGGCACCTCGATTGATGGCGCTGGTTGGGTTACCCATACCCGTATTGATGGAGATCTCGCGATAAGGGGACACGATCTCTGCTTTGACGGGACGTGCCAAAGACACCACCTCGCAATATGTGCGGAAGCAGGTTGAAGAAAACAGTTCGAATAATTGCCGAGCCGTGGCGTGATGTCACACTACGAAGAGTTGTCAGCAGATCGGGTTCGTGGATTATTATTCTCTCTATGGTGGTATGTGGAATCTATCTTGCAGAGCCGGACACGGTCCTTGTGTATGGAATTTATCTTGAAGTATTCGGAGATGGAACCCGCCTCGCAATGCCGAAGAAATCTACGCGCCGGACTCGCCGTCATTGAAGCCTGGTTCAGGGGCTACTGAGGGAGTCCTGGATAAGGGGGTATCCGGACAGCCGGACTGTTGGACTATGAAGATACAAGATTGAAGACTTCGTCCCATGTCTGGATGGGACTCTCCTTGGCGTCGAAAGCAAGCTTGGCGATTCGGATGAAGATTTCCTTCTCTGTAAACCGACTCTGTGTAACCCTAGCCCCCTCCGGTGTCTATATAAACCGGAGGGTTTAGTCCGTAGGACTCAACAACAACATCAACAACAATCATACCATAGGCTAGCTTCTAGGGTTTAGCCTATCTGATCTTGTGGTAGATCAACTCCTGTAATACGTATATCATCAAGATCAATCAAGCAGGAAGTAGGGTATTACCTCCACCGAGAGGGCCCGAACCTGGGTAAACATCGTGTCCCCAGCCTCCTGTTACCATTAGCCTTAGACGCACAGTTCGGGACCCCTTACCCGAGATCCGCCGGTTTTGACACCGACACCCCTCCTCCAAGCCGACCCGCCCCACCCCCTTATATGCTGCGCCCGCTGCCGCCCTCAGCCCCGCCTCGCCTCGCCTCCACAGTAGCAGCAGCAGCAGCAGCCGCCGCC